>NC_085139.1:200524805-200824805 GCF_024139115.2 Armigeres subalbatus
TTTAAGTAACGCAATAAAATGAACAATCAAGAAGCAAAGAATAAGAACGTGCTTACCGGTTTAGTTCCTCCACTATCGTTGACTTCATTTCTGGCAACATTAAAGGTTCCCCCAAACACACGCGACACGACAGTCGCGACGCGATTCTATCGCTTGGCGACAGCGATTCTGTCGCCGTTGGTATGGAAGCGTAAATAGAGTATTGCCTGCAGCGACCCAACGATAGAATCGCGGCGACTAGTTGTCGCCGTCGCGGCGATGAAATCGCTTAGGTTTGGGGGAGCCTTAAATCGTGAATCGTGTTGACTTTTATATAAGGCGTAGGCCTTCCTGCCATAAATACTTACGAATAAATATCAGGGCACTTCGCACTGGTAAACTGCAGGGATGAAAAATCCGTCGAATTGCACAGCCGAACGTAAACCGTCCAATCAATCCAATGGATGCTGCAACTTCGATCGCCAAAGTCTTATTTTTCTGATGGGGCAAATCCTCATATCTTCATAGATCGCCATAACGAGAACACCAGCCGAATTGTAATATTTTGGCGGTGATTGGCAAACACAAGTTTTTGACACGCAAAACTTTTTTTCGCACCAGTTCGCGATGCTTACTACTCAGCCCGTATAGTCAGCCCTCACATTCTCAGCCCGTATAGTAAAGATACGTGTCTCTACGACAAAACATATTTTATATGGAAACAACCTCACACACTCAGTTTTTATTTCTGCAGCTCGGCAAAAATCCGCACAGCTGTGCTCCAGCAAAATAAACAACTGATATTCCGGCAAAAATAGCGTTTGTTAGCTGATTTTCGGCAAATTATTTGCTGATTATCAGAAATTTTGACAGAAATCTCGGCAAAAAACATGTTTGCTGAGGCACGGCTGTGCGATTCTCGGTAAAAGTTCAACATTTTGCTGAGATCCCGGTAAAAAAATTAAGTGTGCACATAGGGGAAGTGGGGGTCGAAATACCCATGAAATTCCATTATATAATAAATGTACGCTTGATCGCTAGCTAGATCGGAGTAGATTGTGCTCCGTCTTGCTTTGGTGTAACGATGATGCAGCAAACCAGCCAGGTATCAAGTTAACAAGCCCACGCCTGTAACGCAACTCCAACAGGTGCCATATCAAAATTTTCCACAAAACACGGAAACTTGCGCCAGTAGCTATAGCCCCCGAAGCATCAGTCTGGCACCCACGCCACTGTCTTTTGACTTCTTGGCTGCAATAGAAAGGGTATAAAAATATCTCTCAACGACTTCCGTGCACTACAAAATTCCACACATTTTTATTGGCAAAAATCCATTAATTTAATTCATGATTCTAATTAGTGCACACATAACCACTCTCCACGCGAAGTACAAATATAATCTATAATCAAATAAAATGTATGTGTGGTCTCTAATATGCAGTTATTGAATTTATGTGTGGGTACAAATTGCATATATTTGGGTCGCCAAATTGCAAAAAATTATGTGTGCGACAAATATATTCAATATAAAGAATTTTTTCGGTGTGTGAACTTGGCCAGACCGGGACAGTAGGGCAGTGAAAGCGAAGGAAATTACATGAACAGCCATCACCATCGCTGGGATGCTGGTTGGATAAAGGGTGTGGGAATCGTGTGGGGTAGCATGAGCGAAGCATTTCTCTAGTGAGCCCAGCGAGAAGATTTAATTAAACGCTACAAAAGTTTTATTTTTCCCCTCCTTATGCATTTTATCTATCCTGGAAAAAAGGGTGTTGAGAGCAAGATACTTTCAGTGACCCTCGCATGGAAGACGATCCCTGATGGGGGTGGTCTCAATATTAATTCTTCTAGAAGATCACCGTCACTCCGATAGCATACTTCGGGTTCTCATTAGCAGCGATTATCATTCAATGAGAAACGATGATGTTCACTTACCGGATCCACTACAGAAACCAATCTGCAATGATGCATGTCATCCCTAATGTGAGCGCACAAGTTCACGTGGAAAGGAAGCCCCGACAGCCGGAAGAGAATCCCAGAGGACAAATAATTAATTATGCGGTCCATGTTTTCCACTTTCCACTCTGTGGTGCGCAAAGGTTACGATGTTTATTGCACTGAATGCCTCTGGTGGCGGCAGCAGCCCTCGGAAAAAAAGGCACAGGATGTGGCAGCGCGGAGTTTCCTCGTGAGTAATGACCGACCGAAGGAAAAACTCCAAGAAATCGTGCAGCAAATTATCACTGTGGAATGGTTCGTGTTGGCCGGTCCTGGGAAATGGTCAAGTGCAAGATGTGCGATGAACCGCAACGACAACGAAGCTGCACGCTGGGGGGATTGAGTCGAATTCTGCGTTCAAATGGATTTTTTAAAGTTTATTTATGATGCTAATAAAGTTTCCTGATAATGTTTTCAAATACCATGGCCAATGTATATTCCAGGTCTCTTGTTCATAGTCTTTAAGGACCTCTCCCATGATGTCCTGCGTTATCGACGTGTTGATTCACTTCGGTCTGAAGTTCATGAGTTTCTGTCTATTTTAAATGATCAGCGTAGAATTTACGGGTGAAATTGAGAAAGATTTCCCGTGGAAAGAAGAATTTTTTTTAAAATTATTCCGGTAACAATAAAGGATTTCTCAGTGAAATTTAGAAGACTTGCGAGGAAAAATTTAAAATGTTTCGCCAAGATTTTTTTTTTATAAAAAACCTGATTGAGTTCCCAAAGAAACAAACGAAAAAATCGACAAACGAAGTTTTATACGCCGAGCGCGTCAAGCAAAATTATGACAATCACCACCGCTGTTTTTTTTTTGGATCAGCGTACAGTTGTATTCATACTAAATAAATCCTCAATCTATATATGCATTCATCAATTCTTTTGGTTGTTCCCGTTTACAATCTTTAAATAAACGTTTCGTATTTTATCCTCTTGCCGTCGAATTTTAATCTTAGACAAAATTTCATTCTGGGACAGAATATTGCTCCAATCACTCCTACGTGCAACGATTGACCAGAGGACGGTTAATCATCCGGAATCCGTAATAGGCTGTAACATTCTGTTGCAAGTAGCCGGCCAATGAAACGGTTTGAGATAATTTGGACCGTATTGATGGAACCCTCGCCTCGCCGCCCCACATGCCACTGGCAGCCAACAGCAGCGCCCGGACATTCAATCATTAGAAGTGATTTCAACTAACCACAGCTCTCTTCAGTATTTCTCTTGATTAGGGCAGCAAAAAGCACCACATTGCCATCTTTGTTACAGTTGATTAGTCCCGAAATGCGATCAATTAGTGCCCGACCGAACAAGTGCACAAACAAAGGAACCGCCTCCAGAGAGAAAAGGTTCACTTCTTGTTCGTTGGAGTTTGATTCTGGGCCTACTACAAGCAGCCATCATCAGGAGGACCGCACGCACTACTGTCGACGACGATGCGGAAAGCAGAAAATATGCCAACTCATTCGTCGTGACTACAGTCTACCAATGCTTATTTTCTTGCTGGCAAGCTGACGGGTGGTGGTGGGATCTTCGGTTGTTTTGCTATTCCGTGCCAGTCAGCAGCAGAACCAAAGCGGAAATGCTCGCTCATCACGTAAAATATTGGAAGTTTTTTTTTCCGTTCGAACCTCTCTTTTTCAGCGAGATGCGTTCACGAGGCAAAGTTAACAGGTCATGATTTGCGATTTTTGTTGTTGTGGCAACATTGAATTGCTACTCGATTTTTTATGAGGTATTTATTTAGCGCCTACGCGGAACACAATCATTTATGCATGCGACAACAAAAGACATTCAAACCTTGAGCTGCGATATCTGGATTGCTTTTGTAAGATTTTTGTTCACAAAATAGAATCCTAGAAAACTGCGACGCCGAATAGATTTTTTAGGCAGAAATAAGTTACAATAAAGCAGTGTTATGCTGAATCATTATCAGACGCAGTACTGGAATTTCTCATTTTCAATGAGAGATGTCACACGATGTTTACATACCTGCCCCTTTCAATATCTATTGAAACGCGAAGCATGAATGGCATGCTACCACTTTCAACTCGGTGAATTGAAGAGGTATGATTAATTTATCGACTAATCACTATTCTTCGCATGTATCTATTAAAATAACTTAGAAATTTAATTTTTAAAATAAAGCACAACGTCCTTTCATGACTACCTTTCATGCGAAATTGATCAAAGAAGCCACGATTCTTTCATTTGGTCGCCTGATATGGAAAAAGACGCTTTGCTCTCTGTCTTATGATGATCACGACCTTTGCCAGTACTGATCAGACGATAATGATTGCAATTTTCATGTGAAAACTTTTCTCGTGAAAACAGTAGGCGAGATGTCGCCGGCGACAACTTCTCAAATTTTGTACTCGAACGATAATATAAACACATAAGTTTCATTCAAATATTAATCTTTACTAAAATCAGCTAATTGTCAACAGCTCCTTTATATCTCGCTTAACTTTTCAAAACGCCTAAGTAGCATTTTTTCATGAATTAATTTGAGTATTGCAATAAATAGCCCAATAAAAAAGCTTTTTGTGAGGGTGAGATATATTAGAAGTTTGGCAATCCACTTTAAGAGTGCATTGATGACAGATATGCAAAATATCGCATAACAGTTCAATTGCCAACACTAACCAGTAAATAGCAGACCACGACTTTGCCTTTTTCTCGTGGGACAACGAACGGAGTCGCACGCGCGATTAAACAGCAACTTCGGTGATAGCTCGTTCAGCACAACTAGGCTGCACATTTGGCGATCCTGCCAGGTTGTTCCTGGTTGGAAATAATTGTTTTGTAAGCATCCTGTGGGCGTGATTGGGACATTTTTTCATCGGTTTCGACTTGTGATGTCGAAGACGCTCTGGAGGAGCGTCGGATTAAATGATTTGCACATCGGTTTCGGCTTGTGATGTCGAAGACGCTATGGAAGAGCGTCGGATTGATAAATTTGCTCATCGGTTTCGACTTGTAGTGTCGAAGACGCTCTGGAAGAGCGTCGGATTAAATGATTTGCACATCGGTTTCGACTTGTGATGTCGAAGACGCTCTGGAAGAGTGTCGGATTGATAAATTTGCTCATCGGTTTTGACTTGTAATGTCAAAGACGCTCTGGAAGAGTGTCGAATTGAATGATTTGCACATCGGTTTCGGCTTGTGATGTCGAAGACGCTCTGGAAGAGCGTCGGATTGATAAATTTGCTCATCGGTTTCGACTTGTGGTGTCGAAGACGCTCTGGAAGAGCGTCGAATTAAATGATTTGCACATCGGTTGCGACTTGTGATGTCGAAGACGCTCTGGAAGAGTGTCGAATTGAATGATTTGCACATCGGTTTCGACTTGTGATGTCGAAGACGTTCTGGAAGAGCGTCGGATTGATAAATTTGCTCATCGGTTTTCGACTTGTAGTGTCGAAGACGCTCTAGAAGAGCGTCAGATTAAATTATGTGCACATCGGTCTCGACTTGTGATATCGAGGACGCTTTGGAAGAGCGCCGGATTAAATTATTTGGCTTCTGATGTCGAAGACGCTGGATTGACAAATGTGTTGTTTCTCAACGGTTTTTATTTAAAAAAAAGTTGAAGGCGCTCTGGAAGAGCGCCAGCATAAATGATTTGTTTTTCTCATCGATTTTGACATGTGATGTCGATACTGCTGTGGTAGAGCACTGGATTGAATGTTTTGTCTTGTGACGTCGCAGATGCTCTGGAAAAGCGCCGTGTTTTCTCATTGGTTTGACTTAAACGAGTTAAAATGTCGAAAGAATTCTGGAGTAGCGCCGAAGCAAATGATTCGTATTCTCATCGGTTTCCACTTGTAATATCGAAGGTGCCAGATTGAATGATTTGTTGTTCTTATCGATTTCGACTAAACATATTTTTTTTTTCGGAATGAATGATTTGTTTTCCCATCGTTTTTCTGCTTGTGTTGTCGTAGGTGCTCTGGAAGAGTATCGGATTGTTGCAGCTTTTGATGGTGAAGGTTGTGTAAAAGAGGGGCGGATTGTTCGCGTCAAAGCCACGTTAATGCGGATCAACTCAAATTTGAATTTCGAAGGTGTTGTGTGAGAGTACCGGACTTATTGGCTTGAGCTTGAAGAGCATAGTATGTTTGGCGAACCACCGATATTGTTTTTGATTTTCCCATTGGAAGGCCATCAAATTGTATTGGATATGGACTGCCGGATCGAATTCTATTGGATTTGGATTGCAATGCTGGAAATATTTGCAAAAAAAATAGAAGGAATACAGCTGGAGGATCATGAATCTGAAATAGTTGACATTTTCAGAATGTTAAAAAAAGGCTGGATTAATTTGCTTAGTAAATGTGTATTTGCGTATTCGTATGTGGACTGTGAACTGAAATATTGAACTTGGATTGTTTTTGGTATTGGTTTTCAATGAAACATTTGATTTTTGATAATGGGTGAGGTAACATGATTATTAGATTTGAAAATTGGAATTGGCTTGGTTGCAAATATTTAATATTATTTTAGAATCAACTTTTGGTTATAAACTAGAGATTGTATTTGAAAGATGGAGTTGGATTAGAATATTAGTTGTGAAAATTGGACGGACAAAATACATAACCATGCAATGGCAGGCATAAATAAAACTTTCAATCAATTACTGTGGAAATGCTGAAGAACACATAAATAGTAAACCGAGAACTAGTTGTAATGCAGAGCCATGGAAGATGAGCAGAATGAAAAAAAAAACTTGATCATTTTATATGAATGTTTGATTTTAGTATTCCATTATAAAAACGTTCCAATGTTGGTCTGGGAATAATACTTTGTTCATGGAATAGGAATATTGGATTTCCTTTTTCTGGTTCATACATTGGATTTGAGTATCAGATTGGAAAATCATATTGAAATATTTAAATTCCAATTTGAATCAGGATGATTTTGAATATAGGAATTTAGTACGGATATTTGATACTGGATTGTAAAATTAGAAAAAAATGTGGTGTAAATAGTTGTTTATGAAAATCGTAGGTCAATGGTTTTTTTTCTCTTTTTTTAGTGAGAGAAGAAGGGGAATGTGAGGGTGAGATATATTAGAAGTTTGGCAATCCACTTTAAGAGTGCATTGATGACAGATATGCAAAATATCGCATAACAGTTCAATTGCCAACACTAACCAGTAAATAGCAGGCCACGGACTTTGCCTCTTCCCTCGCGGGACAACGAACGGAGTCGCACGCCCGATTAGACAGCAACCCCGGCGATAGCTCGTTCGGCAGAATTAGGCCGCACACTTTTGATTGCAGTGCTGAAATTAATTAAGGAAAAAAATGTTACTTAGTGTAAACTGGGTCCGAACTGCAGAACTTGACCAACCTTCTACGTTGACCCAAGAATCTCGGGACTTACTCCCCGACGCTTTCCCAGAACCACAGACCCGACGAACAACTGTGAGGGATTTCGGATCGCTGAACAAACGCGATTAGCTCGTTTGGTTGCTATTAGCATGAGCATGAGCATGATTGACCGCCCACGGTTGCTACTCCGTTATTGCCAGGCCAGCTGCAATTACACAGAGAACCAACAGATGAAGTTTGGGACTCATCATCTTCAATGTGTAATAACCAAATATAAGCCCAAATATAAGCAATACCAGCGCCGGCCGTGTCCGAATGCAGGTCAATTAAGGAATGGGTAGGAAAATGTTGACGTGATACTCGCTTTGATAGAAGCCGACGAGTCATCTGCACCACGAGAAATCACTGGGATGCTGGATATATGGGGTAGGTATTCTGGCAGGGTTCGTTTTGGTAAACGGTATGCCGTGTATAGCGTGTAGTTAAATCAATTCAAAACATTATTCGAATTACCGACCGCACTAAGCAGAACCAAATTGTCGATGACCAGCCGATCTCTCTGCTAACCGCACAAAGCAGAACAATTTTTTCGATGACCGGCCGATCGTTCTGCTTACTGACGCGAACTGAATCACTGACTGAATCACTTTCTAATTAATTTATTCACCCGCACAAAGCAGAACAACATTTCGATGATCGGGCGATCGTTCTGCTAACCGCACAAAGCGGAACAAATTATATGATGACCGGCCGACCGTTCTGCCTACTAAATAAATCACGACTGTACGTGACCTATGAATACTGTACATTTGTCTTTCAAGCAACAAACAAACGCATATAAATGGTTAGATGCGCCTAAAAAAACAAATAAATAATAAAACTTATTATTACAATAAATTATCACTGAATGATTCGCAGAAAATGCATAAAAACAGCATAAAAATGAGTTTATTAATAAGTTTGTTGATATACTCAGTGATATTGAATGATTTGTCAATAAAAAGAGGGTGCCCATAACCGAACTGAACCATAACTGAGCCACAACCGAATTTATCAGCGTTTCAGGAAAGTGATGAATCAAATTTTCGGGCTGAAATTTTGATGGCAATCGTTATTGATCCACAAAAAAGACTAAATTTACCGTATGAATACGCATTAGAACTCACTTTTTCAATTCAATAACACCATTTTATGACACTTTGAAAAAGGTCAAACAAAATTTTCGTGTTGATTTTTACGTAGAAATTTTTTATTTGTTCATAGTTCAAAGTAAAGGTGACTACCTAGTTTGGTATTCTGCACAAAACATCGTATTTCGATAGCAAATGAATTACAGATGTCAGAATAACATTATCTGCTTTCTGTCAAAAGATACGTGGAGGTGCCCACAACCGAACCACCTCTCCTATTGAGTGAATTTGAAAGCAAATTATTTCAATTGGTGTTTATTTGGTGTTAATTTGCGTGTTGCTCAACTCTCAACTCAACTTGCTTACTAATTTAATCGATCAGTTTAAAAAAAATTAAGTCTAATGGGAGAATAATACTTCTACCAGAAATACTTCTATACTACAATTCCGAATTTAAAAATCCTGTTCACGGCATACCAAAATCCCAGAATTCTGAAAAAATGTCATACATACACTGCCCATGATCGCATATTTGTAACACTCGCATTTTGGTTGATTTTGTAAATTGTTTGTCAATCCTCCCCACAAACTCAATCATTTCCAATTTAGCACAGATAAGCAAGATAGTAAAGTCTATTTTACTGTTGTGGAATTAGATGCAGTAAATTGAGCTTTCTGAACGATTTACAGGATTTTTACAAAATGAACAAAAATGCGAGTGTCACAAATATGCGATCATGGGCAGTACATATGTGTTATAAAAGTAACAAATTTGAAAAATTATCGAATATCGAAATACGATTGAATGTAGATCAGACAATAAATGCGTTGAATAATTAAAAACAATCGAGTGTATCTCAGTGATAAACTCTAGGCCTAAGGAAAAACACCCAAATAAAGTCTAAAAAAAAACGATCCAAAGTAGTTGAAAAATAAAACAAGAAATTCCTCCATACTGTGTAAAGGCAATTGTATGCATATATTTGGAGGCAGCAGGGACTATGTCCAAGGGCTTGACGATCCCTCCCCAGGCCATCTGCGAGTTGTGGGGCTTGCCTAGGATGTGTTGGGGTTTGACAGTGGGCCCTGTTAAACCTCTATAAAAAGCTGCATGTATCCGCAAGTAGGCTCCGCCAAAGCGACCGTGTGCCGCTCAAAGCGCACAAGCCCAAGTCCTGGTGTTAGGTGGGACGCTAATCAGCCCTGACACGACGGCCCTCCGACGAGACGGGAGGTTTGCGCACGACCAATAAGCCGCCTAGAAAACCAATCATTACGAACAATATAAGAGATAATGCGACTCGATATAATCGGCAAAGACCTAGGCGACGAATACAGGATCACGATTGGAAGCTTGGAACATGGAATTGCAAGTCACTAGGTTTCGCAGGTTGCGACAGGATGATCTACGATGAATTGCATCCCCGCAACTTCGACGTCGTGGCGCTGCAGGAGATTTGCTGGACAGGACAGAAAGTGTGGAAAAGCGGGCATCGAGCGGCTACCTTCTACCAAAGCTGTGGCACCACCAACGAGCTGGGAACCGGCTTCAAAGTGCTGGGTCAGATGCGCCAACGCGTGATTGAGTGGCAGCCAATCAACGCAAGGATGTGCAAGCTGAGGATTAAAGGCCGTTTCTTCAACTATAGCATCATCAACGTGCACTGCCCACACGAAGGGAAACCCGACGACGAGGAAGAAGCATTCTACGCACAGCTGGAGCAGACATACGATGGATGCCCACTGCGGGACATCAAAATCGTCATCGGTGACATGAACGCACAGGTAGGAAGGGAGGAAATGTATAGACCGGTCATCGGACCGGATAGTCTGCACACCGTATCGAATGACAACGGCCATCGATGCATAAACTTTGCAGTCTCCCGCGGAATTGTAGTCCGAAGCACTTTCTTCCCCCGCAAGAATATCCACAAGGCCACTTGAAAATCACCTAATCAAGTAACGGAAAACCTAATCGATCACGTTCTAATCGACGGTAAATTCTTCTCCGACATCACGAACGTCCGCACTTACCGCAGTGCGAATATTGAATCCGACCACTACCTCGTTGCAGTATGTCTGCGCTCAAGACTCTCGACGGTGTACAACATGCGTCAGAGTCCTCTGCCGCGGCTAAACATTGGGCGGCTACAAGATTAGCCCAAGACTACGCGCAGCAGCTGGAAGCGGCACTTTCAACGGAAGAGTAGCTAAGCGCAGCGTCTCTTGGGCATGGCTTGAAAGATATTCGATTCGCTCGACACCACAGCCCGATACCTTCTTGCGTGAGGTGATCGAAAGGTGGCGGCAGCACTACATACAAAGAGCACCTGAATAGCGATGTGGCAGACAACGGTGGTGGTATGCTAATGAACCTAGGAGCACGTGCGCATGACATACGACTTTCGGATCCGAATCTCCAGGAAATCCAGGAGGAGATCGACCGGCTGAAAAAAATAATAAAGCCCCTGCAGTTGACCAACTACCAGGAGAGCTGTTGAAACAGCATATGAAACAATCAATCGAGACCAGCTATGGCAGCTAATGCATGAAATCGGATTTCCGGATAAACTGATACGGTTGATAAAGGCTAAGATGTATCTGGTGAAACGAAACGGGCAAAGGGTTACGGCAAGATGATGGTCATTTTATAAGTCTTTCTAATTTTCATAAAAATTTATTCGAATTTTTTACGAGAACAAAAATTACAAAAATTTCAACTGAAAATTCTCCATAATTTCCACCAAAAATTATTCAGATTTTTTTTTTTGGAATGCTCAAAAGATTTATTTGAATTTCTTCAAGAAAGTGCTTCGAATTTGCCAGAGAAATTAAAAAATAACGTAGGAAACCATTCTAAATTTCCACGGGAAATATTTTGGAACGTCCGTTTGGACTTTAAATTACCTCGGGAAATAATTCAAAATTTTCATGAAAAATTACTTGGGGTTATCAATTGGGAAATTTCACGAAATTTCCACGTAAAACTTATTGGAATGTAGACTTGACATTTTCGGAATCTCAACTCGAAATTTGTCTAAATTCTTCGGTTTTCACAATTTTGAACAGGCTTACAGTGGCTAAAATCGTGTTTAGCGCGTTTATTTAATAGTACCTTTATTATGTGATTTAGCGTAATGGCGTCCTCGAGACATTTTATCAGTAAGTCGACGCGCCTTTTTGGGGGTATTCAGCCTTATGATGAATCCCCTTAAAAGTGTGATGAAAAATATTTTTTCCACTTTACAACATGCACAGATAGAAAAATCCACTGAAATTTACGCTAAAGATCATGCACATAAATGGAACGCCATTATTAGCTTAATTCCACACGTGATATAGCCTAAATGTATACAATATTTGACGTGAATCGTCAATATTGCTTGCAAGTTGTAAGCAAACTTGTTAGGAAGAGGTCCATTTCCACGTAGAATAGTGTTAATTTCCGCATCTCAAGTTTTATGCGCTGTTTACTTTTCATTATTTTTTTCTGTGTGGAAGGTATATGTCGCCGCGAGAGTTGAAGTAAAAGTTCTCCTGAAAAACTTGTGTGCGAGTGCACATTGTTTATTAAATGAGAGGGTCGCACTCCATGCCCCCAACAACAGGCTGGGCGGACTGATATAGAATGCGAATCAATCAATCTATATCAGTCCGCCCAGCCTGTTGTTGGGGGCATGGAGTGCGATCCTCTCATTTAATAAACAATGTGCACTCGCTTGACTGTGGATATACAACAGTAAAGCACATGTGGATATTGGACAAATCAAGCATCCGAAAGATATTCAATTTGCAAAAAAAAGAGCTAACCGCGGTGGAGGTTGGTACTCGGATTGTGATGGCTTTTCCTCAAACATGACCTTTAAGTGGTCTTGTTGTGTGTTATCACGCCTATCTAGAGAGTAGGAGGTTGAGGGTTCGAGTCCCTCCAAAACACGTGGATTCTTTTCCGCAAATTTCATACCAATTTGTCCATTTCGAAACATGTGCACAGCCAAGATATTTAACAAAAAAATGGAAATCGTATTTAATTTCGAATCCGCAAGATCGAATAGAGTTCGCCGCCGTATCAAATTGACTATCTACAAAACGCTCATAAGACCGGTAGTCCTCTACGGACACACGACCTGGACGATGCTCGTGAAGAATCAACGCGCACATGGAGTTGTCGAAAGAAAAGTGCTGCGTACCATCTATGGTGCGGTGCAGATGGCGGACGGTACGTGGAGGCGGCGAATGAACCACGAGTTGCATCAGCTGTTGGGAGAACCATCATGTGCCAGTGGGAGATGTATGACAATAATAAGCAGAAGAAGAAGTCGGCGTGTTGCTGCAGATCATTCAAACTCAACGAACCAGCTTTTTAAATGAAGAAAAAGTTGACTACAAAGGAGAAGGGTCGTTTGGCCCATTCGGCCGAAATCCATTCGGAAGGGCCATTTGGCCGAAAGGTCATTTGACCGGAAGGCTCGTTTGGGCGAAAGGGTCATTTGGCCGAAAAGGACATTTGGCTGAATAGGTCATTTGAAAAGTGAGAAATTAGGAAGGAAAAGAGAGACTTTCCACGACTCCACGACCAGTGCAAAGTCAATACCCACTTTTCACAGTGAGAAGCGGCTCAAAAACTTGCTCAGAAGTTCGAGAGTGCCCATAATTTTAGTCTAGGTCTCACTAGTCCAATTGAGGATCAGGTTACACAGAGCTTCGAAGACATTCTCAATCAAGAGAATGTTTTTAACCCTTCGTTGGAAACTAATTTGGATGAAGTGAGATCTATTACTAGAAAATTTAAAAATATGAAAGCACCGGGTGATAATGGTATTTTCTTCATACTTATCATAAAACTTCCTTAGAGCTCTTTATCCTTTTTGGTTAATTTATTTAACAAATGTTTTCAATTGGCATACTTTCCAGATAAATGGAAACACGCCAAAGTTGTTCCAATTTTGAAGCCGGACAAAAATCTAGCTGAGGCTTCTAGTTATCGCCCAATCAGTTTGCTTCCTTCAATAAGCAAACTGTTTGAAAAGATTATTTTAAATAGAATGATGGTTCATATTAATGACAATTCTATTTTTGCTGATGATCAATTTGGTTTTCGCCCTGGGCATTTAACCACCCATCAGTTATTAAGAGTTACGAATTTAATTCGGCTCAACAAATCTGAAGGATATTCGACTGGAGTTGCTCTTCTTGATATGGAGAAAGCATTTTACAGTGTTTGGCATGAAGGTTTGATTGTAAAATTGATGAATTTTAATTTTCCTCTGTACATCATTAAACCGATCCAAAATTATTTATCAGATCGCTCACTGCAGGTAAACTATCAGAATTCCAAATCTGATATATTATCTGTAAGGGCTGGTGTTCCCCAAGGCAGCATACTGGGGCCCATATTGTATAACATTTTTACTTCTGACTTACCTGATTTACTACCAGGGTGTAAAAAGGCTTTGTTTGCAGATGACACGGGCCTTTCAGCCAAAGGTCGAAGCCTTCGTGTCATTTGTAGTAGATTGCAAAAAAGTTTTGATATCTTCTCCACGTTCATGCGAAAATTGAGAATTTCCCCGAATGCTTCCAAAACTCAGCTTATAATTTTTCCACGTAAGCCGAGATCTTCTTATTTGAAACCCACAAGCAGACATATTGTCACTATGAATGGGGTTCCAATTAATTGGTCTAGCGAAGCCAAATATTTAAGACTTCTGCTGGACCAAAAATTAACTTTTAAAAATCACATTGTAGGCCTTCAAGCCAAATGTAACAAATATATTAAGTGTCTATATCCACTTATAAACAGAAAATCAAAACTTTGTCTTAAGAACAAACTTTTGATTTACAAACAAATTATAATACCAGAAAAAAGGCACTTCAGAGAATTCAAAATAAAATTTTGAAAATGATTCTGAAATTGTAGTAGTAGAGTAGACGGAATGGGTAGTGGACGTTCCTTTTTAGGGCTATTCCTTTAAACCAGGATTTTTGTGTGCTTAATATCACTTTTATTATTACAAATCTTAGTGAAGTGTGATGTGATTGCTAAGAAGCAGTTAAAACTTCTATAATGCTTGATAGCTGTTCAGTTAGTGCTTAATGAGTGCGAAATTGTGATGTGTTTCGATTTACAAATTTGGAATACTTCATAAGTCCAAACAGACAAGTATTTGTTCTCTAGTGTTGGTGCCGTATTGCCCGTATTTGTATTTAAATTTACAATTCATAGAGAATGAAAATATTAGACTTTTCTCTTTTTAGTACAGTCTCTCCAGTACAGTTATTAGTGTGAGGCTGTGACATGATTTGAAATATTTCGGAATTTTCTCCTATTGAATATTTTCTCTCTTATAGAAAAGTGTTAAATACTTATCACTTTTGTGTTGCCAGTGTTTGTGACGGTATCATTTCATACTTGCATTGCTTCTATTATTTTCACTGATCGTGTTTAAGTTCCAATAGATGGATCATGTGACTTCGTTTTATATTTAGATACATCTCTCACATATCTCTTACAGATCTACATGAAAATTTGATTGGGTTTAGGTTGCGCTTTGTTTTACTGACTGTAGTTTTTATTCACAATCCAAAGTCGATATATACATGGAAACTACATTCAAAACAACGTTCCTTAAATACTAGTCAAAAACGCATGCATATTGATTTATTAAAGTATTTCCTCCACAGGGTTGCCAGATACTTTTTTTTTGTATATAACAGTTAGAAATTACTTGCCGTACGACAATGTTATTTATTTATTTTTTATTGATGTACGTTAGTTATTAGAGTAGCTATACAATAAATTATTCTATCTATCTCGTACATAACCGAGTATAGATGACTTATTATGACCATATTAAATTGCATCTGGTCTTCAGAAAGCAATGTAAAGCGCATTAGCAATGTGTGGTATCTACTACTACGTTAATGCTGTATGTATTAGTTTGCTCGATCAAACTTTAACAATTGTATGTTGCTTCAAGCATTATATCTGAGAGAATATCTCATTTTTACTCTGAGAAAGATGTGGAAGCACAATCTCATTTCTCTTGCGATAACTGATGTGGTTGTGTACTAAAATCTGTATCCCAGGTCTTTGATAGTGCGTTGTTCGAAGCGCTCTTTCTTTTCAATTCGGTAACCGTCGATACCAGTTCGATCCTACGAAAGTTCTTAGTTTGTTGGTTGCATTGGAAAAATGGCTGATATTCAAGCTTCTAATCCAAAGTGTTCGCTATCTCCAGCTGCTGATTCGAAAGATGAGGCGGTGGTTATATCAGAGCCTGCTTCCACTTCAACTTCCGTGCCACTTGGTGAGAAATCTTCAACCATAATTGGGAAAGGCGTTGGTTCCAACAAGTCTCCCAAAATTGGCGGCAAGTCTAACAGGAAGACTTCGTCGCATAAATCATTGAGTGATCAAAGTGCAATTTCGTCGTCTATTCATGTTCATCGTTTCCAAATTAGTCTTAAAAAAGGCTACTTTACAAACGAACTGAGAGACGAACTATTGTTCGCTTTGAACAATTTTCTTTATCAACTACCGGCTGACTCGTTTATACCAAGCTTCAATGGCCATGGGCTTCGCTTCGGGAAAATCTGGTTCTCGCCGGAAAACGAAGAAAGCTCCACATGGCTAATGGAGAAGTTAAATGTGATAAATGAGAAAGCGGTAGGTGAATGTAAATTCTGCATAGAATCATTTGGCCTACATCAGAACAGGATTTGCTTAAACGTTCCTTTGATTTCAAATGAAAGTTTAGACCAATCTGACGTTCTGAAAAGGCTACATTTTCAAAATCCTTCTTTAGGAATTTGTTTTTGGAGAATGATGAGAACAAAATTAACAGCTGCAGATAATCGCCTGATTATTTACAGTGTTGATGATCGCTCTTACAATCTCCTGAAAAAAATGAATTTTAAACTGAACTACGGGTTCCAAAAATTGGATTGCAAACCATACGTGCAGAAAAAATCCATTAAAACTTTCAATAAAAATTGATTTTTATCTTTAAGTTTCTCTTAAACGGAAACTTTTTGTCTCTTTTGCCGACTTTTTGATACCTGATACCTGATTTACTACCAGGGTGTAAAAAGGCTTTGTTTGCAGATGACACGGGCCTTTCAGCCAAAGGTCGAAGCCTTCGTGTCATTTGTAGTAGATTGCAAAAAAGTTTTGATATTTTCTCCACGTTCATGCGAAAATTGAGAATTTCCCCGAATGCTTCCAAAACTCAGCTTATAATTTTTCCACGTAAGCCGAGATCTTCTTATTTGAAACCTTCTAGCAGACATATTGTCACTATGAATGGAGTTCTAATTAATTGGTCAAGCGAAGCCAAATATTTAAGACTTCTGCTGGACCAAAAATTAACTTTTAAAAATCACATTGTAGGCCTTCAAGCCAAATGTAACAAATATATTAAGTGTCTATATCCACTTATAAACAGAAAATCAAAACTTTGTCTTAAGAACAAACTTTTGATTTACAAACAAATTATAATACCAGAAAAAAGGCACTTCAGAGAATTCAAAATAAAATTTTGAAAATGATTCTGAAATTGCCTCCGTGGTATAGTACCAATGAACTTCATAGAATTTCTAATATTGAGACATTGCAACAAATGTCCAACAAAATAATTTCCAATTTTAGACAAAAATCGTTGCAATCTTCTATTGCAACGATTAGCTCCTTGTTTATTTATTTATCATCAGACTAAGGCCGGAGTGGCCTGTGCTGCACATAAAAGTCTTCTCCATTCAGCTCGGTCCATGGCTGCACTTCGCCAACCACGCAGTCTGCGGAGGGTCCGCAAATCGTCCTCCACCTGATCGATCCACCTTGCCCGCTGTGCACTGTAACGAGGTTACAAAGTCCTACCTAAAATCATACTCCATTTTTAGTAATCCAAAAAGAATATAATATATAAAAAAATAATATATATATTAAAAAAACCTGGATTCACAAATCAGCCTCTACTTTAAAAAAAATAATTGCGTTCTGCGTCTCTGATTAAGGACCGTCGAAAATGAATTCTCTAACAGAGTTTGATATCTAAAATGTAATCTATTTTCGAGATCGAAACCCCGAATATAGCCGAACGAAGAAACTCGGGAACAACTCGCTTAGGTTTGAGGAATAATAAAATTGAGCTCAAGGTTCTCTTGCAATTTAACCAGCTTTCGATGAAGTAGATTGTGAACAATTGTGCAGCAAACAGAATTATAGTAGACTATACTAGTGAAGTTGACCATAGTAAAACACGGTGATTTTTTATAAAGAAAGTAAGGTCCGAATGTTAATAGTGAAGGATGTTAACTAATTACTATTTTATAATCAGAAGAACAGTTCGGGCCAATTACATGGCGGTTGTGCCTATGGTGTCATTGTGAAAGAAAAGCACGTGGCTCAAAAGTAAGATTTATATGCTTTCTCATGAATATCATGATAGTAGATTTTCTTTTATGATCATCAGCCATCTTGTGTCGCACCCGAAAACGTAATTTGGAGTTTGCTAATTTATTAGGCACCATCTAAATCCTGCATTAAGGTGATTATACAATCAAGCCATGTGGTGAATTTCAAATTCACCACACAGTTTTCTACTCCTATTATCAAAAGTTCAAAACCAGCGTAATATTTTGTGTACAATGCTGAAATTAAAGTCGATTGCTTAGCATGAGTAATCAAACGATCTACAGATGTTGTGATCCCCATGGGCGTTGTTGTTCTCTCAATTCGTGCACTTAAAAAATCACTATAAAAAGCACGTGGTTTCCAAGATGGCCGATTTGTGGCTTTGTTATATAACCACCTTAACAAAAGTTACGCAGATCAAAGGTAATTTTGTTAAGAAATTATTTCCCGACAAAAATCTAATTTTGAATCGTTTGAAGATCCCTTCAAACGAGGGTGCCACCCTAGGGCCGTTCGGAGTAACTCGTCCTAGTGACACGCACCGTGAGTCGAGTGCGCGCAACATCATATCGCCGTACCGGGAGTGATCGTGCAACAGCACATAATTCCAGTAGCATACTCTGGTGACGTCACGATCCGACTAGCAAACAGAAACTCACCACGCGAGCGAGTCGAGACACCAACCGGCTAGTTGACACGTGAGCCGACAGAGGGCTGAAAGCATATCCAGCAGGCTGGAAGCTGTATGCAAGTGAGTTGAAAGTATATGCATCCGATGCACCATTCTCGTGCAAGTCGTCGTTCGCGCAAAGAAATCGTCACGTGGCGGTTCTAAAACAACTGACTACCCGTAAGTGCACTTACCATCGTTGGACCTCGAGGGACACCTATGCTGCTCCAGAAGTGAATAGACAAGTAAGATCTACCCATTGTAAAACTACTAACCCTAAAAGAACGTCAATGAATGAGTCGAATGATCAAACGAAATCAGAGAGTAGTGATGTAGAGTTGAAGTCAGAATAAACGCACGCAATGAATTCAAATTAAAATCTTGTTCAGCATTGAGAGATAGATCGAACTGGTGTGGTGCAAGAGGGAATTAAGTTCAATCGGTTTTTTTTTATAACTTCGTGAATTAGAATAGGCTCTGGGAAGGGAATCCAAATGGTAACTGACCCACCCTAAGTTTTGTACATACTTTTGCTTTAAGTTATTCTTTCGGTTTGGTTTTGGTTGCGTCAAGATTTCGTTAGTGGGTTGTAGGTTAGATAAAGGACTCGCCCTGAGGATCCTGGCCGGGTACGGGACTTTTGAAAGAGATTGTGGACACGCACCTTCGCGGCAGATTTCTGCCTGGCGCTTAAGTGGAGGTTGTTGCTTCCGAACCTTATCCTCCCCTCCCCATGTCCCGTTATAGCACCTCGCCTTCTTATTCCCGTCAGATCGTTGTCGAGAACCATTTTCACCGGATTACTGTCCAACATTCTGGCTACGTGCCCGGCCCACCGCAGTCCTACGATTTTCGCAGTGTGAACGATGGATGGTTCTCCCAACAGCTGATGCAACTCGTGGTTCATTCGCCTCCTCCACGTACCGTCCGCCATCTGCACCCCACCATAGATGGTACGCAGCACTTTCTTTTCGAAAACTCGGAGTGCGCGTTGGTCCTCCACGAGCATCGTCCAGGTCTCGTGTCCGTAGAGGACTACCGGTCTTATAAGCGTTTTGTAGATAGTCAGTTTGGTACGGCGGCGAACTCTATTCGATCGGAGCGTCTTACGGAGTCCAAAGTACGTACGATTTCCAGTTACTATGCGCCTCCAAATTTCTCTGCTGGTATCGTTATTGGCGGTCACCAGTGGGGCCAAGTACACGAATTCTTCAACCACCTCGATTTCGTCACCACCGATAGAAACTCGTGGTGGGTGGCTGACATTGACCTCTCTTGAGCCTCTTCCTATCATGTACTTCGCCTTCGACGTGTTGATGACTAGTCCGATCCACTTAGCTTCCCTCTTCAGTCTGATGTAGGCTTCCTCCATCTTCTCAAAGTTACGTGCCATAATATCTATGTCGTCGGCGAAGCCAAATAGCTGGACGGACTTATTGAAAATTGTACCACTCGTCTTAATCCTTGCTCTTCGTATTACCCCTTCCATATCGATGTTGAATAGCAGACACGAAAGACAATCACCTTGTCGTAACCCTCTGCGGGTTTCGAAGGGACTCGAGAATGCCCCTGAAACCCGAACTACGCACATCACCCGATCCATCGTCGCGTCGCTTTAATCAACCGTGTCAGTTTATCCGGAAAACCGTGTTCATGCATTAGCTGCCATAGCTGGTCCCGATCGATTGTATCATCTGCGGCTTTGAAGTCGATGAATTCGCGGTATTTCTGCAGTACTTGGCGAATGGCGAACACCTGGTCCGTGGAGGAGCGTTCGCCCATAAAACCCGCCTGGTACTGCCCCACGAACTCCCTTGCAATTGGTGCTAGTCGACGGCATAAAATTTGGGAGAGTACCTTGTAGGCGGCGTTCAGCAATGTGATTGCGCGGTAGTTGCTACAATCCAGCTTATCGCCCTTTTTGTAGATTGGACACACGACACCTTCCATCCAATCCTGCGGCAAAACTTCCTCCTCCCAAATCTTGGTAATGACCCAGTGCACTGCCGTAATCTGGAAAAGTGACGTAACAGCCATTTTACAACATGCATGTTTTCCATTTTTCTTTTAAAGAGCTCGATGAGTAGTACTCGTTAACACCATTTTTTAGAAAATGGCGTATACGTCACTTTTTCAGATTACGGCAGTGCAGCGCTCTAGCCAGTGCCTCACCACCGTGTTTAAATAGCTCTCCTGGTAGTTGGTCAACCCCGGCATGGCACGGCAAATGCTGGGTAAAGCGTACCATTGGTACTTCGCGTACCTGAAGGAATACAATAGACCCCATCTCGCGGTCCTTAGCCTCTTACCCAGCAACTCCTATCCCTACCTCCCCGCGGTGCTGGCCGGGATACGAGCAACCTTAGGGAAGATCGGGTAACCAACCTCGGTGGGAACTATGGTCGTATGCTGACAGGGAAGGGGGGTTTGCTCCTCTCCGGAGGTGCAAATCTTATTGAGCGTCTGTTCTCCATGTCAGGATCGGCTCACAACAGCGTCTGTTCTCCATGTTAGGGGCGGCTGATCATCGTCCGAGTGCCATCGAGGGACTCTAAATGAAACTGTGCACCATGGTCCACCGGAAATAAGGAGGAATGGTCCTCCGGAAATTTAGGGGGTTTGGTGTCAGGCCCTGCAAGCCAGCCAAAAAAAAAACTCAAGCAACGAACAATCAACAAGAGAGTACGGATCGGAACCATCGGCGAAGACCACTGCGACGAAAAGGGACTAGCGATTGGAAACTCGGTTCGTGGAACTGCAAATCTCTCAACTTCATCGGGAGCACATGCATACTCGCTGATGTGCTCAAGGACCGTGGATTCGGCATCGTAGCGCTGCAGGAGGTTTGTTGGAAGGGATCAATGGTGCGAACGTTTAGAGGTAATCATACCATCTACAAGAGCTGTGGCAACATACACGAGCTGGGAACAGCTTTCATAGTGATGGGCGATGTGCAAAGCCGCGTGATCGGGTGGTGGCCGATCAATGAAAGAATGTGCAGGTTGAGGATCAAAGGCCGGTTCTTCAACTTTCTTTCAACTTTCAACCGGAAGCACCAAGGAATGTAATTGTCGCTGAAAAATGCAAAAAAACAAGCGACAAAAGAGAATAGCGATAACTCTTTGGCCTCATCTGCAGAGGATAAAGACATTGTTGCGTTCCATTTTATTTGCAACAAACATGGAGAGATAATTGTTGTGAACTTTTCAGACTGCGATAACTTGTATATTTCAGAAGTAAAACACAAACCATGCCAACAGATAGTTAAGTTTATGTCTAAACTATGATATCTGATACTTATTTAACCAAAAACATCATCGGAAACTGACTAGTTATCAAAATGCTCAGCAGGCGATCATTGTCCTATTCTGTTGCAGTTTGGGACAAACGCTTATTGCGAGTTGAGTTTGTCCCAACATTTACAAGAGAGGACAATGTTGTTGTCATTGGCAATGTTGTTAGTTTACATTCCCTGGGAAGCACTGATGATGATAAGGACGCATTCTACGCGCAGCTGGAACGTGAGTACGACAGCTGCCCAAGCCACGACGTCAAAATCATCATAGGAGATTTGAACACTCAGGTTGGCCAAGAGGAGGAGTTTAGACCGACTATTGGAAAGTTCAGCGCTCACCGGCTGACGAACGAAAACGGCCTACGACTAATTGGTTTCGCTGCCTCCAAGAATATGGCCATTCGCAGCACCTTCTTCCAACACAGCCTCCCGTATCGGTACACCTGGAAATCACCACTGCAGACAGAATCACAAATCGACCACGTTCTGATTGATGGATGGCACTTCTCCGACATTATCGACGTCAGGACATATCGTGGCGCTAACATCGACTCTGACCACTATCTGGTGAAGGTTAAACTGCGCCCAAAACTTTCCGTCATCAACAATGTTCGGTACCGACGACCGCCGCGGTACGACCTAGAGCGACTGAAGCAACCTGATGTCGCCACTGCATACGCGCAGCATCTCGAGGCAGCGTTGCCGGAAGAGGGTGAGCTCGATGGGGCCCCTCTTGAGGACTGCTGGAATACAGTCAAAGCAGCCATTAACGACGCAGCGGAGAACAACGTCGGTTATGTGGGTCGAAGTCAACGGAACAATTGGTTCGACGAAGAGTGCAGACAGATTCTGAAGGAGAAGGACGCAGCGCGGGCGGTCGCGCTGCAGCAAGGTACCCGGCAGAATGTGGAACGTTATAGACGGAAGCGGAGACAGCAGACCCGCCGTTTCAGGAGAAGAAGCGGAGTGCCGCCTGGAAGAAGCGGAGTGCGAGGAGATGGAACAGCTGTGCCGTTCTCAAGAAACACGCAAGTTCTACCAGAAGCTCAACGAATCCCGCAAAGGCTTCGTGCCGCGAGCCGAAATGTGCCGGGATAAGGATGGAAGCATCTTGACGGACGAACGTGTGGTGATCGAAAGGTGGAAGCAGCACTACGAGGAACATCTTAATGGCCCGGAGAGTACAGGCAGTGAAAGTCAAGGCAGCGGAGGAGATGACTACGTCAGTTCAGCGGACGATGGAAGCCAACCAGCCCCCACCTTGAGGGAAGTTAAGGATGCCATTCAACAGCTAAAGACCAATAAAGCAGCTGGTAAGGACGGTATCGGAGCTGAGCTCATCAAGATGGGCCCGGAAAAGCTGGCCACTTGCCTGCACAAACTGATAGTCAGAATCTGGGAAACCGAACAGCTACCGGAGGAGTGGAAGGAAGGGGTTATATGCCCCATCTACAAGAAAGGTGACAAACTGGAGTGTGAGAACTTTCGAGCGATCACCATCCTTAATGCCGCCTACAAAGTGATATCCCAGATCATCTTCCGTCGTCTGTCACCATTAGTGAACGAGTTCGTGGGAAGTTATCAAGCCGGCTTCATTGACGGCCGCTCGACAACGGACCAGATCTTTACTGTACGGCAAATCCTTCAAAAATGCCGTGAATACCAGGTCCCAACGCATCATCTGTTCGTTGATTTCAAGGCGGCATACGACAGTATAGACCGCTTAGATCTATGGAAAATTATGGACGAGAACAGCTTCCAGAACAGGACAGAACAGGAAGCTTACCAGACTGATCAAAGCAACGGTGGATGGTGTGCAAAACTGTGTGAAGATTTCGGGCGAGCACTCCAGTTCGTTCGAATCGCGCCGGGGACTAAGACAAGGTGATGGACTTTCGTGCCTGTTGTTCAACATTGCGCTAGAAGGTGTCATGCGGAGAGCCGGGTGTTACAGCCGGGTACGATTTTCAACAGATCCAGTCAATTTATTTGCTTCGCGGATGACATGGACATTGTCGGCCGAACATTTGCAAAGGTGGCAGAACTGTACACCCGCCTGAAACGTGATGCAACAATAGTTGGACTGGTGGTGAATGCATTAAAGACAAAGTACATGCTTGTGGGCGGAACCGAGCGCGACAGGGCCCGCCTGGGAAGCAGTGTTACGATAGACGGGGATACCTTCGAGGTGGTCGAGGAATTCGTCTACCTCGGATCCTTGCTAACGGCTGATATGTGGCTGATATGAATGTGGCTGTCTTCATAGTACTCAAATATCACAACATTTAGTCGAGACACAAGCCATGTCGACGAATTGCTTTCTCGTTGACACGTATCGAATTTTATTTAAATATGAACATTATTTTACTTAAAAAGAAACAAAATGTCAAAAGCTGCAAATATTAAATTCAACTAAAATAGACGGCACGTGGAAACTATCAGACTCAATCACAATAATAAAAATTAAATTCAAAAACTTATTTACCCTTGATTTTGCTTAAAAAAATAAAAACATCTGAAGCTTCAAAATCAGTCAATACATACACACGAACAGACAGATCGTCTGCTCAGATCGTCTAGCTGAGTCACGTATACGGCACTATGGATATCTGAGCCTTCTACAAAAAATCATTTTTGGAGTGAAATGATAGCCTTTCGGTACAACTTAGCGCATGAATTGGTATTTATCTGATTGTCGATTATAAACTGATTGCCATTAGCAATGAGCTTGCAAAAATGCCTTCCAAAAAGGGACAATGAATCTGCTCCAGTTGCAATCGATTGCGATATAACAAGCATGCTGTCTAATACCTAACTTCTCATCTAAAACAACCGCACAGAAGCACTTTTCGAAGGATAAAGCAAACGGCCCCACCATCTGGATACAATCACAATCGCTTCAACGCAATCATGCCGGAAGTTCATTAGCATTTTCATTAGCGATGTTCTAATTGGATGTTCTGTACTGTATTTATACCTCCCTTTACCACTTTTTCACGCCATCATTTCCACCCAACGTGGCCCGGTCTCGGGTCTCGACAATTTGATTGACTTTTTATCCGGACTTCTAATCTATTGCTGTTTTTCTCGCTTCCATAATATACCGTGAAACCATTAAGCTCTGGAATTATAAATGCAATCGTTAATTGTATTCGTTTGAAATTTGCATCGGTCGATACCAATTGATTTCTAAATATTAAACAAAATTAAAACCCGAACAAGTACGTTAAAAAGCTGTAAGATGCCAGCACCATTACTTCAATCAATATTGGAAACAACGACGCGCTTCATCCCGTCTTTTCTTCCAGGAAGTGGATTTTCATTAACAACACCACATCATTCACTTAACCCGACGTGAATGGGTTTTCCGGTTCATTAAATTAACCTCCACCGGCCACGAAAGGCTGGCATTGAATCAAGAAGACACTGTTTTCAATTATTTTAATTTATTCCTTTCCGATCGCCCTGCCAAGTGCTACCCGGAAGCCACCCGTCCGGACGTCTTTGATGCCGCCGTCAACATCGAACTCCAGTCAAGCGTTTCCGCCCGCCAATCGCAAAAAGTGCAAGCAGCTCGTTTCCATCATCCCATCCATTTGCTCGGGAAAACCGGCTGCATTCCTCCGAAGGTTACTGAAGCGCGCCCGGTGAAGCGGCCCGCTGTGGAAAAGAAATTGCTTCAATTAAAGTGCAGAGATTAAAACTCCAGTAAATTTAATTGGTTTCTGTTTCTAACCAAAGCAAAGTTGCGTCCATCGCTTTGGCGCTCCGCTATCGACTGTCAAGCGGAGGAATATCCATCCATCGAAGACGGCTGCAGCCCCCCCCACCTTCTCATGGGAACCAGAGCGGATATCGGTGCAGTTGATCCGAGCATCCCAGCCCAGCTAACCAGCACCAGGCGATAACTTTGAAACGAAATTCATTAGATTGATTGAGGCATTCAAGAAAACGAAGAAAGATGCACCACGTGGATGATGGGCGAGGAGAAACGGACCTGCTCAGGGTCAACCCCGATGATGTTGCGTTTGGCCTCCAGAGAGTCTAACAAACAGTTGACTTTAGCCTTGCCGGGAACTTGTTTGATGCTGTTGCTGGTTTCGATGGCACAGCCATTCGGAGGAAGAAAAGTTGTGCGAAGAACTTGATTTCAAATTAATTTCTTTATACCACCAGCTCACGAGCGGGAGGATAGAGTTGGGATTAAACTTGCTCAAGATTGTCGTCCTTGTGGAAGATTGATGCGGGTGAAATTGGGTGTATAAAATCATCAGCGAGAAAACTATTAGAGACTGGGTTAGTTCGAAAATTTATCTACCAGATCGTGGATTTAATTAGCGATAATTCGTGCTTTGATCTGGCTGTGAGTTATGCATCGCTGAAATTTGGAGACAAAGTGGATCGTCTGATGTTCTGTTCTTCTGATTTTATGTTCTTTTGTTCTTCTGTTATTTTGTTTTCTGTTCTTCTGTTTCCTGTATTTCTGTTTTTCTGTTATTTTGTTCTTTTATTCATCTGTTTTTCTGTTAATTTGTTTTCCTGTCCTTCTGTTTTTTTTCTGTTTTTTTGTTCTTATGTACATCTGTTCTTCTGTTTTTCTGGTCTACTGTTCTTCTGTTCTTCTATTCTTCTGTTCTTTTGTTCTTTTGATCTTCTGTTCTTCTGCTCTTCTGATCTTCTTTTCTTTTGTTCTCCTGTTCTTTTATTCTTCTGCTCTTTTGCTCTCTTGTTCTCTTGTTCATCTATTTATCTGTTCTTCTTTTCTTCTGCTCTTCTATTCTTCTGTTCTTCTGAACATCTGAGCTTCTGTTCTTTTGTTCTTCCGGTCTTCTGTTTTTCTGTTATTTTGTTCTCCTGTTCTACTGTTTTTCTGTTCTTCTGTTTTTTGCTCTCCTGTTCTTCTGTTCTTTTGTTCTTCTGTTCTTCTATTTTCTGTTCTTGGACTCTTCTGTTCTTCTGTTTTTCTATATCTTCTGTTCTTTTGTTTTTCAGTTCTTCTGTTCTTCTGTTCTCCTGTTCTTCTGTTCTTCTGTTCTTCTATTCTTCTGATCTTCTGTTGTTCTATTCTTCTGTTCTTCTGTTTTGCTGTTATTATGTTATTCTGTTCTCTCTTCTTCTGTTCTTCTGTTCGTTTCTTCTTCTGTTCTTCTGTTCTTCTGTTCTTCTGTTCTTCTGTTCTTCTGTTCTTCTGTTCTTCTGTTCTTCTGTTCTTCTGTTCTTCTGTTCTTCTGTTCTTCTGTTTTTCTGTATTTTTGTTCTTTTGTTCATTTATTCATCTGTTTTTCTGTTCTTTCGTTTTCCTGTCCTGCTATTTTTTTCTGTTTTTTTGTTCTTATGTACATCTGTTCTTCTGTTTTTCTGGTCTACTGTTCTTCTGTTCTTCTATTCTTCTGTTCTTTTGTTCTTTTGATCTTCTGTTCTTCTGCTCTTCTGATCTTCTTTTCTTTTGTTCTCCTGTTCTCCTGTTCTTTTATTCTTCTGCTCTTTTGCTCTCTTGTTCTCCTGTTCGTCTATTTATCTGTTCTTCTTTTCTTCTGCTCTTCTATTCTTCTGTTCTTCTGAACATCTGAGCTTCTGTTCTTTTGTTCTTCTGGTCTTCTGTTCTTCTGTTATTTTGTTCTCCTGTTCTACTGTTTTTCTGTTCTTCTGTTTTTTGCATTCCTGTTCTTCTGTTCTTTTGTTCTTCTGTTCTTCTATTTTCTGTTCTTGGACTCTTCTGTTCTTCTGTTTTTTATATCTTCTGTTCTTTTGTTTTTCAGTTCTTCTGTTCTTCTGTTCTCCTGTTCTTCTGTTCTTCTGTTCTTCTATTCTTCTGATCTTCTGTTGTTCTATTCTTCTGTTCTTCTGTTTTGCTGTTATTATGTTATTCTGTTCTCTCTTCTTCTGTTCTTCTGTTCGTTTCTTCTTCTGTTCTTCTGTTTTTCTGTTCTTTTGTTCTTTTATTCATCTGTTCTTTTGTTCTTTTATTCATCTGCTTTTCTGTTCTTTTGTTCTTCCGTTTTTCTGTATTTCTGTTCTTTTGTTCATTTATTCATCTGTTTTTTTTTCTGTTCTTTTGTTTTCCTGTCCTGCTGTTTTTTTTGTTCTTTTGTTCTTTTGTACATCTGTTATCCTGTTCTTTTATTCTTTTGATCTTCTGCTCTTCTGCTCTTTTGATCTTCTTTTCATTTGTTCTCCTGTTCTCCTGTTCTTATATTCTTCTGTTCTTTTGTTCTCCTGTTCGTCCATTTATCTGATCTTCTTTTCTTCTGCACTTCTATTCTTCTGTTCTTCTGTACATCTGATCTTCTGTTCTTTTGTTCTTCTGTTCTTCTGTTCTTCTGTTATTTTGTTCTCCTGTTCTTCTGTTCTTCTGTTCTTCTGATCTTTTGTTCTCCTGTCCTGTTCTTTTGTTCTTCTGTTCTTTTATTTTCTGTTCTTGGACTCTTCTGTTCTTCTGTTTTTTATATCTTCTGTTCTTTTGTTTTTCAGTTCTTCTGTTCTTCTGTTCTCCTGTTCTTCTGTTCTCCTATTCTTCTGTTCTTCTGTTCTTCTATTCTTCTGATCTTCTGTTGTTCTATTCTTCTGTTCTTCTGTTTTGCTGTTATTATGTTATTCTGTTCTCTCTTCTTCTGTTCTTCTGTTCGTTTCTTCTTCTGTTCTTCTGTTCTTCTGTTCTTCTGTTCTTCTATTCTTCTGTTCTTCTGTTCTTCTGTTCTTCTGTTCTTCTGTTCTTCTGTTCTTCTGTTCTTCTGTTCTTCTGTTCTTCTGTTCTTCTGTTCTTCTGTTCTTCTGTTCTTCTGTTCTTCTGTTCTTCTGTTCTTCTGTTCTTCTGTTCTTCTGTTCTTCTGTTCTTCGGTTCTTCTGTTCTTCTGTTCTTTTGTTCTTCTGTTCTTCTGTTCTTCTGTTCTTCTGTTCTTCTGTTCTTCTGTTCTTCTGTTCTTCTGTTCTTCTGTTCTTCTGTTCTTCTGTTCTTCTGTTCTTTTGTTCTTCTAATCTTCTGTTCTTCTATTCTTCTGTTCTTCTGTTCTTCTGTTCTTCTGTTCTTTTGTTCTTCTGTCCTCTGTTCTTTTGATCTTCAGTTTTTCTTTTGTTCATTTATTCATCTGTTTTTCTGTTCTTTCGTTTTCCTGTCCTGCTGTTTTTTTTCTGTTCTTTTGTTCTTTTGTACATCTGTTCTTCTGTTTTTCTGGTCTACTGTTCTTCTGTTCTTCTATTCTTCTGTTCTTTTGTTCTTTTGATCTTCTGTTCTTCTGCTCTTCTGATCTTCTTTTCTTTTGTTCTCCTGTTCTCCTGTTATTTTATTCTTCTGCTCTTTTGCCCTCTTGTTCTCCTGTTTGTCTATTTATCTGTTCTTCTTTTCTTCTGCTCTTCTATTCTTCTGTTCTTCTGTACATCTGAGCTTCTAACCTTTTGTTCTTCTGGTCTTCTGTTCTTCTGTTATTTTGTTCTCCTGTTCTACTGTTTTTCTGTTCTTCTGTTTTTTGCTCTCCTGTTCTTCTGTTCTTTTGTTCTTCTGTTCTTCTATTTTCTGTTCTTGGACTCTTTTGTTCTTCTGTTTTTCATATCTTCTGTTCTTTTGTTTTTCAGTTCTTCTGTTCTTCTGTTCTCCTGTTCTTCTGTTCTTCTGTTCTTCTATTCATCTGTTCTTCTGTTGTTCTATTCTTCTGTTCTTCTGTTTTGCTGTTATTCTGTTATTCTGTTATTCTGTTCTCTCTTCTTCTGTTCTTCTGTTCTTCTGTTCTTCTGTTTTTCTGTTCTTATATTCTTCTGGTTTTCTATTCTTCTGTTCTTCTGTACTTCTGTACTTCTGTTATTCAATTCTTCTGTTCTTCTATTCTTCTGTTCTTCTGTTCTTCTGTTCTTCTGTTCTTCTGTTCTTCTGTTCTTCTGTTCTTCTGTTCTTCTGTTCTTCTGTTCTTCTGTTCTTCTGTTCTTCTGTTCTTCTGTTCTTCTGTTCTTCTGTACTTCTGTTCTTCTGTTCTTCTGTTCTTCTGTTCTTCTGTTCTTCTGTTCTTCTGTTCTTCTGTTCTTCTGTTCTTCTGTTCTTCTGTTCTTCTGTTCTTCTTTTTCTTCTGTTCTTCTGTTCTTCTGTTCTTCTGTTCTTCTGTTCTTCTGTTCTTCTGTTCTTCTGTTCTTCTGTTCTTCTGTTCTTCTGTTCTTCTGTTCTTCTGTTCTTCTGTTCTTCTGTTCTTCTGTTCTTCTGTTCTTCTGTTCTTCTAATCTTCTGTTCTTTTGTTTTTCAGTTCTTCTCCTCCTGTTCTTCTGTTCTTCTGGTCTACTGTTCTTCTGTTCTTCTGTTCTTCTGTTCTTTTGTTCGACTGTTCTTCTGTTCGACTTTTCTTCTGTTCTTCTGTTTTTCTGTTCTCATATTCTTCTGGTTTTCTATTATTATGATCTTCTGAATTTCTATTTTCTGTTCTTGGATTCTTCTGTTCTTCTGTTTTTCTATCTTCTGTTTTTTTTTTTGTTTTTCAGTTCTTCTGTTTTACTGTTCTTCTGTTTTTCTGATCTTCTATTCTTCTGTTCTTCTGTTCTTCTGTTTTTCTGTTCTTCTGCTCTTTTGTTCTTCTGTTCTTCTGGTCTTCTATTGTTCTGTTCTTCTGTTCTTTTGTTCTTCTGTTCTTCTGTTCTTTTGCTCTTTTGTTCTTCTGTTCTTCTATTCTTATGTTCTTCTGTTTTTATATAGTTTGTTTTTTTTTTGTTTTTCAGTTCTTCTGTTTTACTGTTCTTCTGTTCTTCTGTTTTATTGTTCTTTTGTTTTATTGTTCTTCTGTTTTATTGTTCTTCTGTTCTTCTGTTTTTATATCTTTTGTTCTTCTATTTTCTGTTCTTCTGCTCTTCTGTTTTTATATCTTCTGTTCTTTTGTTTTTCAGTTCTTCTGTTTCACTGTTCTTCTGCTCTTCTGTTTTATTGTTCTTTTGTTTTATTGTTCTTCTGTTCTTCTGTTTTACAGTTATTCTGTTCTCCTGTTCTTCTGTTCCACTGTTCTTCTGTTCTTCTGTTCTTCTGTTCTTCTGTTCTTCTGTTCTTCTGTTCTTCTGTTCTTCTGTTCTTCTGTTCTTCTGTTCTTCTGTTTTCCCGTTCTTCTGTTCTGTTCTTCTGTTCTTCTGTTCTTCTGTTCTTCTGTTCTTCTGTTCTTCTGTTCTTCTGTTCTTCTGTTCTTCTGTTCTTCTGTTCTTCTGTTCTTCTGTTCTTCTGTTCTTCTGTTCTTCTGTTCTTCTGTTCTTCTGTTCTTCTGTTCTTCTGTTCTTCTGTTCTTCTGTTCTTCTGTTCTTCTGTTCTTCTGTTCTTCTGTTCTTCTATTCTTCTGTTCTTCTGTTCTTCTGGTCTACTGTTCTTCTGTTCTTCTGTTCTTCTGTTCTTCTGTTCTTCTGTTCGACTGTTCTTCTGTTCGACTGTTCCTCTGCTCTTTTGTTCTTCTGTTCTTCTGGTCTTCTATTGTTCTGTTCTTTTGTTCTTCTGTTCTTTTGTTCTTTTGTTCTTCTGTTCTTCTGTTCTTCTATTATTCTGTTCTTCTGTTTTTCTTTTTTCTGTTCTTCTATTCTTATGTTCTTCTGTTTTTATATCGTTTGTTTTTTTTTTGTTTTTCAGTTCTTCTGTTTTACTGTTCTTCTGTTCTTCTGTTTTATTGTTCTTTTGTTTTATTATTCTTCTGTTTTATTGTTCTTCTGTTCTTCTGTTTTTATATCTTTTGTTCTTCTATTTTCTGTTCTTCTGCTCTTCTGTTTTTATATCTTCTGTTCTTTTGTTTTTCAGTTCTTCTGTTTCACTGTTCTTCTGCTCTTCTGTTTTGTTGTTCTTTTGTTTTATTGTTCTTTTGTTCTTCTTTTTTTTTTTTTTTTTGACTTTTGTTCTTCTGTTTTACAGTTATTCTGTTCCACTGTTCTTCTGTTCTTCTGTTCTTCTGTTCTTCTGTTCTTCTGTTCTTCTGTTCTTCTGTTCTTCTGTTCTTCTGTTCTTCTGTTCTTCTGTTCTTCTGTTCTTCTGTTCTTCTGTTCTTCTGTTCTTCTGTTCTTCTGTTCTTCTGTTCTTCTGTTCTTCTGTTCTTCTGTTCTTCTGTTCTTCTGTTCTTCTGTTCTTCTGTTCTTCTGTTCTTCTGTTCTTCTGTTCTTCTGTTCTTCTGTTCTTCTGTTCTTCTGTTCTTCTGTTCTTCTGTTCTTCTGTTCTTCTGTTCTTCTGTTCTTCTGTTCTTCTGTTCTTTTGTTCTTCTGTTCTTCTGTTCTTCTGTTCTTCTGTTCTTCTGTTCTTCTGTTCTTCTGTTCTTCTGTTCTTCTGTTCTTCTGTTCTTCTGTTCTTCTGTTCTTCTGTTCTTCTGTTCTTCTGTTCTTCTGTTCTTCTGTTCTTCTGTTCTTCTGTTCTTCTGTTCTTCTGTTCTTCTGTTCTTCTGTTCTTCTGTTCTTCTGTTCTTCTGTTCTTCTGTTCTTCTGTTCTTCTGTTCTTCTGTTCTTCTGTTCTTCTGTTCTTCTGTTCTTCTGTTCTTCTGTTCTTCTGTTCTTCTGTTCTTCTGTTCTTCTGTTCTTCTGTTCTTCTGTTCTTCTGTTCTTCTGTTCTTCTATTCTTCTGTTCTTCTGTTTTTCTATCTCCTGTTCTTTTGTTTTTCAGTTCTCTGTTTTACTGTTCTTCTGTTCTTCTGCTCTTCTATTCTTCTGTTCTTCTGTTTTACTGTTCTTCTGTTCTTCTGTTCTTTTATTCGCCTGTTCTTATATTCTTCTGTTCTTTTGTTTTTCCATCTTCTGTTCTTTTGTTTTTCAGTTCTCTGTTTTACTGTTCTTCTGTTCTTCTATTCTTCTGTTCTTCTGTTCTTCTGTTCTTCTGTTCTTTTGTTCTTCTGTTCTTCTGTTCTTCTGTTCTTCTGTTCTTCTGTTCTTCTGTTCTTCTGTTCTTCTGTTCTTCTGTTCTTCTGTTCTTCTGTTCTTCTGTTCTTCTGTTCTTCTGTTCTTCTGTTCTTCTGTTCTTCTGTTCTTCTGTTCTTCTGTTCTTCTGTTCTTCTGTTCTTCTGTTCTTCTGTTCTTCTGTTCTTCTGTTCTTCTGTTCTTCTGTTCTTCTGTTCTTCTGTTCTTCTGTTCTTTTGTTCTTCTGTTCTTCTGTTCTTCTGTTCTTCTGTTCTTCTGTTCTTCTGTTCTTCTGTTCTTCTGTTCTTCTGTTCTTCTGTTCTTCTGTTCTTCTGTTCTTCTGTTCTTCTGTTCTTCTGTTCTTCTGTTCTTTTTTTCTTCTGTCCTCTGTTCTTATGATCTTCAGTTTTCTGTTCTTCTGCTCTTTCGGTTCTTCTGTTCTTCTTGTCATTTGTTCTTCTGTTCTGCTATTCTTCTTATCCTCTGTTCTTCTATTTTTCTGTTCTTCTGTTCTTCTGTTCTTTTGTTCTTCTGTCCTCTGTTCTTTTGATCTTCAGTTTTTCTGTTCTTCTGTTTTTTTCTGTTCTTCTGTTCTTTTGTTCTTCTTTTCATCTGTTCTTCTGTTCTTCTGTTAATCTGTTCTTCTATTTTCTGTTCTTCTTTTCTTCTGTCTGTTTTTATATCTTCTGTTTTACTGTTCTTTTGTTCTTCTTTTCCTTTGTTTTTCTGTTCTTTCTTTCCTCTGTTCTTCTGTTTTACTGTTCTTCTGTTCTTCTGTTGTTCTGTTCTTCTGTTCTTCTGTTCTTCTGTTCTTCTGTTCTTCTGTTCTTCTGTTCTTCTGTTCTTCTGTTCTTCTGTTCTTCTGTTCTTCTGTTCTTCTGTTCTTCTGTTCTTCTGTTCTTCTGTTCTTCTGTTCTTCTGTTCTTCTGTTCTTCTGTTCTTCTGTTCTTTTGTTCTTCTGTCCTCTGTTCTTTTGATCTTCAGTTTTTCTATTCTTCTGTTCTGTCGGTTCTTCTGTTCTTCTGTTCTTCTTTCCATCTGTTCTTCTGTTCTTCTATTCTTCTAATCTTCTGTTCTTCTATTCTTCTGTTCTTCTGTTCTTCTGTTCTTTTGTTCTTCTGTCCTCTGTTCTTTTGATCTTCAGTTTTTCTGTTCTTCTGTTTTTTTCTGTTCTTCTGTTCTTTTGTTCTTCTTTTCATCTGTTCTTCTGTTCTTCTGTTAATCTGTTCTTCTATTTTCTGTTCTTTACTTCTGTCTGTTTTTATATCTTCTGTTTTACTGTTCTTCTGTTCTCCTTTTCCTCTGTTCTTCTGTTCTTCTTTTCCTCTGTTCTTCTGTCTTACTGTTATTCTGTTCTTCTGTTGTTCTGTTCTTCTGTTTTTCTATTCTTCTGTTCTTCTGTTCTTCTGTTCTTCTGTTCTTCTGTTCTTCTGTTCTTCTGTTCTTCTGTTCTTCTGTTCTTCTGTTCTTCTGTTCTTCTGTTCTTCTTTTCTTCTGTTTTTTTGTTTTTCTTTTCTTCTGTTCTTCTTTTCTTCTGTTCTTCTCTTCTTCTGTTTTTCTGTCCTCCGTTCTTTTGATCTTCAGTTCTTCTGTTCTTTCGGTTCTTCTGTTCTTCTGTTCTTCTGTTCTTCTGTTCTTCTGTTCTTCTGTTCTTCTGTTCTTCTGTTCTTCTGTTTTCCTGTCCTCCGTTCTTTTGATCTTCAGTTCTTTTGTTCTTTCGGTTCTTCTGTTCTTCTATTCTACTATTCTTCTGTTCTTCTGTTCTTCTGTTCTTCTGTTCTTCTGTTCTTCTGTTCTTCTGTTCTTCTGTTCTTCTGTTCTTCTATTCTTATGTTCTTCTGTTTTTATATCGTTTGTTTTTTTTTGTTTTTCAGTTCTTCTGTTTTACTGTTCTTCTGTTCTTCTGTTTTATTGTTCTTTTGTTTTATTATTCTTCTGTTTTATTGTTCTTCTGTTCTTCTGTTTTTATATCTTTTGTTCTTCTATTTTCTGTTCTTCTGCTCTTCTGTTTTTATATCTTCTGTTCTTTTGTTTTTCAGTTCTTCTGTTTCACTGTTCTTCTGCTCTTCTGTTTTATTGTTCTTTTGTTTTATTGTTCTTCTGTTCTTCTGTTCTTCTGTTCTTCTGTTCTTTTGTTCTTCTGTTCTTCTGTTCTTCTGTTCTTCTGTTCTTCTGTTCTTCTGTTCTTCTGTTCTTCTGTTCTTCTGTTCTTCTGTTCTTCTGTTCTTCTGTTCTTCTGTTCTTCTGTTCTTCTGTTCTTCTGTTCTTCTGTTCTTCTGTTCTTCTGTTCTTCTGTTCTTTTGTTCTTCTGTTCTTCTGTTCTTCTGTTCTTCTGTTCTTCTGTTCTTCTGTTCTTCTGTTCTTCTGTTCTTCTGTTCTTCTGTTCTTCTGTTCTTCTGTTCTTCTGTTCTTCTGTTCTTCTGTTCTTCTGTTCTTCTGTTCTTCTGTTCTTCTGTTCTTCTGTTCTTTTGTTCTTCTGTCCTCTGTTCTTTTGATCTTCAGTTTTTCCGTTCTTCTGTTCTTTCGGTTCTTCTGTTCTTCTGTTCTACTTTTCATCTGTTCTTCTGTTCTTCTATTCTTCTAATCTTTTGTTCTTCTATTCTTCTGTTCTTTTGTTCTTCTGTCCTCTGTTCTTTCGTTCTTCTGTTCTTCTGTTTTTCTGTTATTCTGTTCTCTTGTTCTTCTGTTCTTCTGTTCTTCTGTTCTTCTGTTTTTCTGTTCTTCTATTCTTCTGTTCTTCTTTTCTTCTGTCTGTTTTTATATCTTCTGTTTTACTGTTCTTCTGTTCTTCTTTTCCTTTGTTCTTCTGTTCTTCTATTCTTCTGTTCTTCTGTTTTACTGTTCTTCTGTTCTTCTGTTGTTCTGTTCTTCTGTTCTTCTGTTCTTCTGTTCTTCTGTTCTTCTGTTCTTCTGTTCTTCTGTTCTTCTGTTCTTCTGTTCTTCTGTTCTTCTGTTCTTCTGTTCTTCTGTTCTTCTGTTCTTCTGTTCTTCTGTTCTTCTGTTCTTCTGTTCTTCTGTTCTTCTGTTCTTCTGTTCTTCTGTTTTTCTGTTCTTCTGTTCTTTTGTTCTTCTGTCCTCTGTTCTTTTGATCTTCAGTTTTTCTATTCTTCTGTTCTGTCGGTTCTTCTGTTCTTCTGTTCTTCTGTTCTTCTGTTAATCTGTTCTTCTATTTTCTGTTCTTCTTTTCTTCTGTCTGTTTTTATATCTTCTGTTTTACTGTTCTTCTGTTCTTCTTTCCCTTTGTTTTTCTGTTCTTTCTTTCCTCTGTTCTTCTGTTTTACTGTTCTTCTGTTCTTTTGTTGTTCTGTTCTTCTGTTTTTCTACTCTTCTGTTCTTCTGTTCTTCTGTTCTTCTGTTCTTCTGTTCTTCTGTTCTTCTGTTCTTCTGGTCTTCTGTTCTTCTGTTCTTCTGTTCTTCTGTTCTTCTTTTCTTCTGTTTTTTTGTTTTTTTTTCTCTTCTGTTCTTCTTTTCTTCTGTTCTTCTTTTCTTCTGTTCTTCTTTTCTTCAGTTTTTCTGTCCTCCGTTCTTTTGATCTTCAGTTCTTCTGTTATTTCGGTTCTTCTGCTGTTCTGTTCTTCTGTTCTTGTTATTCTGTTCTTCTGTTCTTCTGTTTTCCTGTCCTCCGTTCTTTTGATCTTCAGTTCTTTTGTTCTTTCGGTTCTTCTGTTCTTCTGTTCCTCTGTTCTTCTAGTCCTAATTTCTTCTATTCTTCTGTTCTTCTATTCTTCTGTTCTTCTGTTTTTCTGTTCTTCTGTTCTTCTGTTCTTCTGTTCTTCTGTTCTTCTGTTCTTCTGTTCTTCTGTTCTTCTGTTCTTCTGTTCTTCTGTTCTTCTGTTCTTCTGTTCTTCTGTTCTTCTGTTCTTCTATTCTTCTGTTCTTCTGTTCTTCTGTTCTTCTGTTCTTCTGTTCTTCTGTTCTTCTGTTCTTCTGTTCTTCTGTTCTTCTGTTCTTCTGTTCTTCTGTTCTTCTGTTCTTCTGTTCTTCTGTTCTTCTGTTCTTCTGTTCTTCTGTTCTTCTGTTCTTCTGTTCTTCTGTTCTTCTGTTCTTCTGTTCTTTTGTTCTTCTGTTCTTTCGCTCTCCTGTTCTTCTGTTCTTCTATTCTTCTGTTTTTCTGTTCTTCTGTTCTTCTGTTCTTCTGTTCTTCTGTTCTTCTGTTCTTCTGTTCTTCTGTTCTTCTGTTCTTCTGTTCTTCTGTTCTTCTGTTCTTCTATTCTTCTGTTCTTCTGTTCTTCTGTTCTTCTGTTCTTCTGTTCTTCTGTCCTTCTGTTCTTCTGTTCTTCTGTTCTTCTGTTCTTCTGTTCTTCTGTTCTTCTGTTCTTCGGTTCTTCTGTTCTTCTGTTCTTCTGTTCTTCTGTTCTTCTGTTCTTCTGTTCTTCTGTTCTTCTGTTCTTCTGTTCTTCTGTTCTTCTGTTCTTCTGTTCTTCTGTTCTTCTGTTCCTCTGTCCTTCTGTTCTTCTGCTCCACTGTTCTTCTGTTCTTCTATTCTTCTTTTCTTGTATTCCTCTGTTCCTCTGTTTTTCTATCTTCTGTTCTTTTGTTTTTCAATTCTTCTATTTTACTGTTCTTTTTTTCTTTTGTTCTTCTTTTCTTCTGTTTTTTTGTTCATTCTGTTTTTCTGTCCTTATGTCCTTATGTTCTTCTGTTTTGGAGCTGTTAAGAATTAAGAAATGAAAGAATGGAATAAATCAATGGAGGAATGAATGACCGAAGGAATGAACGAATAAGATACAATTGATCGATGAAAAAAATATCTGAAACAAAAATCGAACTTTTCTAAAAAGTGAAACTGCTTTTGTAAACAGTAGCTTCTAACGTCGCTGCTGGGCTAATTTGAGCCCACCCACGCAGTCCAACACCAGTGATGGAAGCAGCGAATAATCTTCTTTCATTAAATGCCTCTGGATTGGGAGGGTGGGCGCAAATTAGCCCACCAGCGACGAGAGAAGCTCTTGTTTACAAAAGCCGTTTTGCCCTTTCGAAATGTTGATGCCGAAATAAAAGAATGATTTTTGAATTAGCAAATGAAACATTCATAATTTAACTTCGAGATTATTACCAAACTGACTGGTTATAAGATTTAATACACATTAGGCACATTTCTATTTGTACCATGATAGAATTACAGGTCGAGAACTCTTTCCGACGCTTGTTGTTTTTTTTTCGTTTTGATATGTATTTCCTGTTCCATGTTCCAGTGTAAAAAATTGATACTGTCTCCCTGCCGGCATTACCACCAATACTTTCTATCGATCCGCAGGCTTACAAATCGAACTTCCTACACGACCTGCACCCGCAATAACAACAACATTCCCCTAATGTCTCTCTCGGGGGGCCAACGGTGTGGAGGCGAAACTCGTTGTCATCGTTAGCCCCACGTGAGCAGCAGACAGAATAATTTCAGCAAAAGGATGACAGAATAAAATTCAATGACTTTTGACCCGCATTGATCGGAGGGACACTGCAGGAATATGGTGCAGCGCGTCAGTTATTCCCGATCCCAGTCAGTCAGTCAGTGGGGGTGACGACGACGACGATGACGATAAAAAAAGGTAAACGACCGTTTTGCTCTAGGAAAAAGGTCGACTGTTGCTTTATGTTGAACAGCGGGAAAAATTCAACCTGGAAGTGTTTTCCGTTGCGTTAGCCGGTTGGGCGGGTGGCATCGGTGATGTTGATGTTGTTTGGGAGGCAGGTGAATTGTTGGAAATGGGACAAATAACACGTCAACACTAGTATGATAGTGGAATGGCTTATCACGGGTTGGAGGCAGTAACAATAACGATAAAACTGATTCAATCTAACTCGATCAAAAATTTAGCTTTAACCGATTTTACTTCCGTTGGTTTTGCGGACGACATCGACATCTTTGGGGTAGATTGCAAAGCAGCAGAAGAGACTTTCGTGCTTTTTGAAGGGGAAATTGAAAGAATAGGACTGATCATAAACTCTGCCAGAACTAAGTAGTTGGTGGTTGGCAGAGAAAGTGGCAGTCCAAACGGTGTTGGTCCCGAGGTGGAAATGGATGGGATGCGATTTGAGGTTGTCGACGAATTCATATATCTTGGAATACTCGTTACATGTGATAATGACGTTAGCCGCGAGGTGAAAAGACGTGTTGCGGCTGCAAGTAGGACTTTCTACGGTTTGCGTAGCCAGCTAAAGTCTCGCAGCCTACAGACACGGACAAAACTAGCTCTGTACTCATCGTTGATGGCACGTGACATAAGACTGCGCCTGTATCCGCCATGTGCAATGACCGAGAGGGGAATATGCTCTTGAAGCTTGCCCGACGCACATACAGTGCCGAATCCACCAGAAGCGTTCTCTCCAGCAGCGTTCTCAACGTTGCTACGCCGAAATGCTGAGGAAGGCCGCTTCACCATTTGTTTCTGACACCATCTAGGGGAAGAGGCCCCAAAACGCCCCCCCGAGGCAAAACGCCTTTTGTGGTTTTCCTCATATTAAGATGTCCGTAATTAAGATGTCCGTAACAAAACTAGATCTAAAATTATGTAGGTTAGGCGAAAAAAGTTTCAAAATAGTGTATGGGAAGGTCGGAAAAACCGAAAATATCCACATTTTGAAGAAACATCTAACATTTTGACGAGGCAAAACGCCCTAGTGGCACTAACCTACAAAGTACTTGCGTCTCCACGGCCTATCCGTACTAGAATGCTGATTCGCCGACGCGTGGTGCTTTATTCCCTAGGAGCTGCCAGCTAAAAGGCGTTTTGCCTTATGTGCTTTCCGGCAACAGAATATCAACACTTTTTTAAATGAGAATGTTATCAATATGATTGAGATTTTTGACAATTTTTGAATGGCATCAACTAGCTATCTTGTTTAACTGATGCATAATGTAAAAATACCCATGAATAGCGTTACAAATAAGACAAAAAAGTAGTGTTTGCTTAGCTAGGGCATATTGCCCCCCTTCCCCTACTCGTCTCTTCCTTTGAACGATCAAGGTAGCTCTGACTCCGAAGTTGGAAATTGGACCTTTGTTTTCAAAGGCTTAACGAGGAAACGAGTAAAACAAAGTCAGCGTTCTCGAAAAAGCCTAGAAAACAGCTTAAAAATGAGCCCCATTTCAACATGGCGAAATCAAACGCAGGTGGAACTCAAGAACGTTCAACTTTTGTGGTTTCACATCAGGATGAACGAGAGTTTCTACCGCTTCCGGGGACATCTGAAATCCCAGATGCCCCTATTTTTACGATTTCTCGGCCAGAAAGAGAGCATAGAGAGCGAGCACAACAACCTCCGAGCGCCCCAATGATCACACTTTCTGGCATCGTAGAGCTCATCCTCAACTTCTTCGATGCTTCCGACTCCGCGAAGAACAAGGTAAAAACTGTTCTTCCTATTCTGACTCCTCTCCTGAAGCAATGGCTTCAAAAATGCCCCTTCACGATTCATTCGTATCTTTCGATGACTAATTTCGTCGATAAGGCTCATATGATTTCGATTCTACAGTGGAACTGTCGAAGTATTCTTCGAGAATTAGATATTTTTAAATTTTTGTTAACAAATTACAATGCGATATTTTTGCTTTATGTGAAGCATGGCTAACACCAGATGTAAACCTTCATTTTCCCGATTTTAACATCATTCGCCGCGATCGGGCAAATCCATATGGAGGGGTGCTTTTAGGGATCAAAAAACAACACTCCTTCTATAGAGTCGATCTTGCGCCGATGTCTGGCACCGAAGCTGTCGCATGTCAGGTGACTATTCGAGGAAAAGACCTCAGTATCGCCTCGATATATCTTCCTCCCAGTGGCGTAGCCACAAACACCGCGATATCTCGAAGAGATCTCTCGCACATCTGCTCGGTTATGCCCGAGCCACGGTTGCTCCTGGGAGATTTTAATTCCCACGGAACAGGCTGGGGGGAACTGTATGACGACAACCGTTCAACGATGATATACGACCTCTGCGACGACTTCAATATGTCAATTTTGAATGCAGGAGAAGTTACACGAGTGGCACCTCCAGCAAGAGATAGCCGTCTAGATCTTTCCATTTGTTCGAACTCATTATCGTTGACTGCAATTGGAGGGTGGTTCAAGATCCCCAAGGTAGTGATCATTTGCCGACCGAAGTTTTAAGTGCCAATTGACATAATCAATCCGCTTCTATCGACCTTTCATATGACCGCACAAAGCACATCGATTGGGAAAAATATGCAGAAACCATCATTGATGGCGTACACTCGATAGAAGCACTTCCCCCGCGAGAAGAATACGAATTCGTATTCCAGTTGATCCTTGACAGCGCTCTTCAGGCACAACGCCGGCCAGTGCCAGGAGCTTCGGTTCGTAGGAAACCACACAGTCCGTGGTGGGATGTCGAATGAACAGAACTTTATCGTAAGAAATCCGTCGCGTTTAAAGAATTTCGAAAGCACGGCTTGACCGTACTTCACAAATGGTACATCATGCTCGAGATCCAGTTCAAGCAACTGGTCAAAGAAAGAGAAGAAATGCGGATATTGGCGCACTTTTGTTGAAGGTTTATCGCGCGAGACCTCAATAAGAACTCTGTGGACCGTCGGGAGAAGAATGCGCAACGTGTCGTCCGTAAACGAAGATCGTGAAAACTCGTCGCGGTGGATACTCGATTTTGCAAAGAAAGTTTGTCCGGATTCAGTGCCGATAAAGCAAGTGTCACGTGATACTTTTGCTGACAGGGATGATATGGATCACCCCTTTTCGGTGATTGAATTCTCTCTTGCTCTCCTTTGATGTAACAATTTCGCTCCAGGGATGGCTAGAATCAGGTTCAATTTGCTTAAAATCCTCTCAGACGTCGCGAAGAGGCGCTTATTGAGCCTGTTCAATCAGTAACTGGAGTGCAACATTGTTCCGGATGATTGGAGGCAAGTGAGGGTGATATCCATCCAAAAGCCCGGAAAACCCGCGTCGGATTGTAATTTGAATCGCCCCATCGCGATGCCGTCCTGTCTTCGGAAGCTGTTGGAGAAGATGGTTCTTTTACGGCTAGACAAATGGATTGAATCGAATGGTTTGTTGTCAGATACACAATTTGGTTTCCGCAGGGGTAAGTACTTGCGGGAGTACTGCCTCTGACAGATCGTTTCGCGGAATTGTCGCTCCGGTTCTTCATCCGCTGTGAGGTTCTCAATCCTCAAAGCTGCTCGAACAAAACCCTCAATCTCGATTCATGAGTATTTACCACTGGTATATGACGCTGGAGATAAGCCCATCTTCGGTTGACACCAATCGTGCTAACTTCTTTGACTCTTACAGTTCCTCTGTTAGTTTTGATCTGTCCATGAAGCAGGAGGCTCATGGAATACCAGACTTTCTTCGTGTGGAGGTCATACCTCCATTATTTGCAAGCAAATACGGACATGCCAGCTACGAGAGAAGCTTTTTTACAGACGGGAATGAATGACTCCACTGATTTCGGTGTTTTTAACGTTTTTCATAGCGCCAACTTTAAGCTGAAAGGGCCTTGTTCCGTGTATACCGCTGAGCTAGCTGCTTTACACTACTCACTTGAGCATATTGCATCCCTACCTCCTGACCACTTCTTTATCTTCACCGACAGTCTAAGTACCCTGGAAGCTGTTCGGTCAATGAAACCTGTAAAGCACTCAGCGTATCTTCTAACCGGGATATGGAAAGCTTTGAGTGCGTTATCAAAACGGCCATTCACAATCACCATGACTTGGGTACCTTCTCATTGCTCGATCCCGGGAAATGAGAAACCGGACTCTTTGGCTAAGGTGGCCGCTATGGAAGGTGATATTTACGATCGGCAAATCACCTTCGATGAATTTTTCTCATTAGTTCGTCAGAAAACCTTGATCAAGTGGCAGCAAAAATGGACAAATGGGGAGCTGGGTAGATGACTGTATTCAATTCGCTCGCAGGTGTCAATGGTTAAAAAAATTGAATATAGGACGAGACTTCATTCGAACCATGTGTCGTCTAATGTCCGATCACTACACTTTAAATGCACATCTTTTCAGAGTGGGGCTCTCGGAAAGCAATCTCTGTGTTTGCGGCGAGGATTATCAGGACATTGATCATGTCGTGTGGGCGTGCGAGGAGAATCGCGGCTCCAGATCTGCATTAACTGAACATATCCGGGTCCGAGCAAAACAACCAAAGCCTATTAGAAAAGTGTTGGCGGGCCTTGATCTCTAATACATGTTCCTCGCCCACCAATTTATGAAAGTTGCTGATGTAAGATTGTGATCTTAGTCTGCCCACCTCTTAAGGTTCTTAAGATGATTCCGGACCCCACCCCTTTCTGGAAGGGAGGGCTTTCATACAAATGAAATACAAATTTTTGCATAACTCGAGAATCAATCATACCAATGGAACCAAATTTGCCATGTGGAAGGTTTTGGAGGTAAGAAATGTGTCTATGATGGTTTGAGACCCCTCTCAGCTCTTACGGAGGAGGACAAATGGAACATTTTTTTATATAGTCGATTTTTGGCGAGACGAAGTTCAAAGTAAATTTATACATCAAACTTCCTAATTGACTTTTTTTTACTATTGGATGCTTTCGAGCCTCTTGAAAGGAGGCCACCAAGCCTATTATAGTGAGCCTTCCGAGCCTTTCGAATGTAGGCTTCTGGGCCTCTTGAAGGGAGACTCCCTAGCATTTTGATTTTTTAAGTTTATTAGTGTGTGTTTTTTTTTAAATTATAGACTAAGTTCAACACAGCCAACATTTTGAAGAGAGGCTTCAGAGCCTCTTCAAAGGCAGCTTTCGAGCCACTTAAAAGAAGAATTCCGAACCTGTCGAACGGAAGTTTCCGGGCCTTTTGAAGGGAGGCTTCGGAGTATCTTGAAAGGACACTTCAGAGCATCTTTAGAGCGAAGTTGGCTTCTGAGCCTTTTGGAAGAAGAATTTCGTGCCTCTAGAAGGAAAGCTTCCGGGCCTCTTGAAAGGAATTTTTACGAGCCTCTTGAAGGGAGCCTCAGAGTGTCTTGAAAGCGGCTTTCAAACCAATTAAAAATAGGATTCTGAGCGTATTAAAAGTACGCTTGAAAAGCAGAATTCCTGGCCTTCTAAATTAGCTTCCGAGCCTTTTGAAAGGAGTTCTCCAAGCCTCTCAAAAGTTAGCCACCACGCCTTATGAAAACAAGGTACTTGAAGGGTGGCATCCGAGCTTCTTAAAAGGTGGCTTTCGAGCCACTTAAAAGGACGCCTCTGAGCCTCTTGAAATTTAGATTGAAAGGAGGCTTCTAAACCTCTTGAAAGGTGACTTCCGCGCATCTTGTTAAGAGACTTCCGAACCACTCGAAGGTAAGCCTCCGAACCTATTGAAAGGCTTTTGAACTTCTTGAAGAAGGCTTCCGAACTTCTTGAAAAAAAGGCTTACGAGCCTCTTGAAAGGATGCTTCAAGCGGCTTGGATAGAAGCTTCCGAGAAGCGTATATGGCTGTTTCCAATTCTTTTACAACGAAGTAACTGAGGACTACGTACCTTCAGACTCTAGATTTTAGTTCAGAAGCATGTTAACATATTATTCGATATGTTTGAAACAACATAGGTAGATTCGATTGAAGATTTTTTAAATTTGTTCATTTACCTTTTTTTTGTTTTGATCTTTTGTCGCACAGCCCTTCATAGGGTATCCAATCATGGTTTGAACTAGTGAAAAGCGTATCATGGTTTGAACCATTTTGAAATCAGTAGAAATTACCATCTCATTGGCAGGAAATAAACCTAAAACAGTATGAATGGCATATTTAGGTATACTGGAAGTGATAGAGTTTATTTAAACATTTGTACATATTGTTTAAGTAATAAAATAAAGCGATTTAAAAACGTCCTGAATTCTCGCTAAATTCCCCCCACCAGTGGCATAATTTCAAAAAGCTCGTAAAGGACGCATTTTATGACACAGGAGTGAGATCAATATATCAAAAGAACGCTATTTTTGTCTGTAATCGATTGACATCATCATACAATGAGGAAACAGTTTTAAATTGTTAAAATAGTAACATTTATACAAGGTAAAAACTGATCATGGTTTGAACTAAATTCGTACCATGGTTTGAACTTGTAAATGCAGTCATGTTCTGCTGCTGTCCGCTAGGAGCGCTGCATGCGCCTAGCTGGAGCATTTTGTTTACATTTCCAATATGAAAAAATCGCAATTTTCATATCGATAATTTAGACGATTTTCACACGTTTCGAGTTACTAATCTAATGCGAGAAGATGAATAGTAAAACAAATTTGCTTTTCTATAGATTTCCTCAGCGTTTCATGCATGTGATTAGTATTATATTTAGGAGCTGCTGGCTGCTGCAGTAGTTCAAACCATGGTACGATTTTAGTTCAAACCATGAACAGTGTAGTTCAAACCATGGTACGAATCAAAGTTATGTAATTATTAAGTTTTTTCAATGAAACTAAGCATAATTATGTGCACCCAGGATGTTTTTAGAAAGATAATGAACTAAGCTTCCATATAAAATAGAAATCGCAGTTCTAACATGTCCCTTAAATGAAATAAATCAACTTTGTTTTGACGGCTCATCTGAAACCCGCCATTTGGTTCAAACCATGATTGGATACCCTATGCTGTGCTGGTTTTGTGGGCTGAATTAAATAGGCTTTGATTTAACAAATACCATGAAATTCATTTACAAGACAAAGATTTGAAATCCGCCATTACGCGTATCCCCTTTGGCCAACAAAGGTACCCCTAGGGGTACATGTACCCAAGGTTGAGAACCGCTGTTCTAAAGGAACTCAGAATTAACCGCAGTGCCAGGACAGTGCATGTATTGTGTATAATGGATTTTGTCGTGACCCGAGCTACACCGATGTTTCTAAGATTTGAGATTCGACGAATGAAGGGCGGTGCCACCCGCTTGATGATCGTCGGAGCGGGTACTGTTGCTAGCAGCTGATTGCCGGACTGGCATCGTCGTTGATCTTATCAGCTGACACTCCGACTAGCAGGGAAAAATTCTCGCGAGTCTGCCTCCTTGGCCCCAGAATGGTCTGCTGCTGTTGCTACTAAGCGATCCGTCGATCAATTTATATCTATTGATTAGTTTATAAGTTTATAAATCATGCTATATGTATAATAAACATATATTTATTGAAATATAATCTACACCATTGAAATATAAATACACAAATACATTAGAGCAGCATTATTGTAAGGAAAAAGCACGTGATCACCCCTTCCAGAGCCACTTCTGAACATATTTTTCACTTGCTGCTCTCCCGTCGTACTAGCAACGTTTCCAGCTCCAGCTCATCCAGGAATTCCTTCGGCTCCAGGAATTTCTCCGGAAGCACCTCCAAGAATTCCTCCGGAAGCCTTTTCAGGAATTTCTCCGCAAGTTCCTCCAGGAATTCCTCCCGAAGTTCCTTAGAGAATTTTTCCGGAAGGTCCTCCAGGAATTCCTACAGAAGTTCCTCAAGGAATTCTTCCGGGAATTCCTCAAAGAATTTCTGCGGCAATTCCTCAAGGAATTCCTCCGGAAGTTCCACCAGGATATCCTCCAGAAGCTCTTCAAGGAATTCTTCCGGAAGTTCCTCAAAGAATTCCAATGGAAGTTCCTCAAGGAATTTCTTCCTTCTGAAATTCCTTAGAGAATTCTTCCGGAAGTTCCTCCAAGAATTCCTTCAGAAGTTCCTCAAGGAATTCTTCCGGAAATTCCTCAAAGAATTCCTGCGGAAATTCCTCAAGGAATTCCTCCGGAAGTTCCACCAGGAAATCCTCCAGAAGTTCCTCAAGGAATTCTTCCGGAAGTTCCTCAAAGAATTCCTTCGGAAGTTCCACCAGAAATTCCTCAAGGAATTCCTCCGGAACTTCCCCAAGGTGTTCCTTCGGAAGTTCCTCAAGGAATTCTTCCGGAAGTTCCTCAAAGAATTCCTGTGGCAGTTCCTCAAGGAATTCCTTCGGAAGTTCCTCCAGGAATTCCTCCGCGAATTCCTCCTGAAGTTCCTCCAGGGATTTCTCCTGAAATTCCTTAAAGAATTCTTCCGGAAGTTCCTTCAAGAATTCCTCCAGAAATTCCTCAAGGCACTCTGACAACTTCCAGAAATAGCTACATGGGCCTTCCCCAAGGATCATGATTGGGTCCCTTGCTTTACATTTTGAATGTTAAAGATATTGACAATTGTTTGGAAGGACAATGCACGCTTAGACAACTTGCCGATGATGCCGTGATCTCCCTAAGAGGTCCATGTGCAGCTGTCTTGCAAGGACCATTGCAAAGTACCCTTGATAATCTGACTGTTTGGGCCAGGCATTTAGGGATCGAGTTTTCACCGCAAAAAACTCAATTGGTTGTGTTTACTAGGAACGGTACCCTGCTCAATTGAATCTAAAGCTGTTGAATAATGACATCAATCAATCTTTATCTTCTAAATACCTTGGAGTCTGGTTTGATTTCAAATGTACCTGGATACCCCATATTGATTACTTGATAGAGAAATGCCGGAAGAGGATCCATTTTCTACGCTCTATCTCCGGAACATGGTGGGGTGCTCACCCGGAAGATCTCATCAAACTTTATAGAACGACTATTCTCTCTGTTTTGGAGTACGGCTCTTTCTGCTTCCTCTCAGCAGCTGATTGCCACCTGATCAAATTGGAACGAATTCAGTATCGTTGTTTGCGTATTGCCCTTGGCTGTATGCATTCAACGCATAACATGAGCCTGGAGGTGCTTGCTGGAGTCACTCCTTTAAAGCACCGTTTCTGGGAACTCTCACTTAGAATACTGATCAAATGTGGAACAAGTAACACACTTGTCTTAGAAAATTTCGATAATATGCTTGAACTGATTCGTCAGTCAAGATTCCTGAGGGTCTACCTCACCTACATATCGTCAGATCTTTGTCTTCCATGTTATAATCCACCTCGAGCCCACTTCATCAACGACAGTTCCTCAATTGAATACGATCTATCCATGAAACATGCAATTCAAGGAATACCAGATCACCTTCGACACATATCTATTCTCCCTATTTTTTCCGAAAAATATGGACATGTCAATTGCAACAACAGATATTTCACTGATGGTTCTCGCATTAACGGATCCACTGGCTTCGGTGTTTTCAATGAAAATTCAACAACCTTTCGAAAACTTCATGAACCGTGTTCGGTTTATGTTGCTGAGCTGGCAGCAATTAACTTCGCTTTAAGGATTATTTCCGATCAGCCCGTAGACCATTATTTCATCTTCTCGGATAGTCTTAGTTCTATCGAGGCACTCCGGTCGATGAAACCTGTTAAGTACGCATCTTACTTTCCTACAAACATAAAAGAGCAGATGCGTGATTTGGTCGAAAGACCATTCAAGATTACCTTTGTATGGGTCCCGTCCCATTGCCTAATCTATGGCAATGAGAAGGCGGACTCGCTAGCAAAGGTGGGCGCACTGGAAGGTGAAGTTTATGATAGACAAATCTCGAACAACGAGTTTTTTTCTTATTAGTTCGTCAGAGTACTCTTCAAAATTGGCAAATGAATTGGTCACACAATGAACTGACGGTGGCTATTTTCCATAGTTCCTAAAGTTTCTGCGCGAGCGTGGTTCAGAGGTGAGGACTTAAGCCGAGGCTTCATTCGCATGATGTCGAGGCTTATGTCCAAACACTATTCACTAAACGCACATCTCTATAGAATTAACCTGGTCGATAGCAATCTTTGTAGGTGTGGAGCAGGTTACGATGACATCGATCACGTAGTTTGGTATTGCACGGAAAATGGCGCCTCAAGAGAGCAACTATTGGATACCCTAGTGGCCCGAGGTAAACAACCCTTCCGGGAACTAAGAGGTGTTTTGGTAGATCGCGATGTGGTGTATTTGCAGGCCATCTATGCCTTTCTTTGCTCGTCTGACATCAAAATTTAATACTTCAATTTTTTATTTCTCATTTTTTTTTCTTGTCTCTGTCTCATTGTTTCGTGTACCATGAAGCTCTGGCCATCCGGAAGATGCTCCCTGAAGAACCAAAACCCGAGCACGACGCTACGCCAAACCAGACATGACGTCAAATACCCGGATGAGCAGCTGAAATACCTCAAACCTAAATCCCAACCCCGTCCATCACCAAATTACGCAATCTAACCTTGAGTCGCCACGAGTATCTTGGTATTTGTCCCTTTCCCTTACTAACTGTTGATAATAAGATGATATCGATTGTAAATATCATTAAGAGTCTCGGCTCCTATAAGTGTTATACACGCCTGAGCCTGTCAAATAAATACTATAGATATATAAGTTCCTCAAGGAATTCCCCCGGAAGTTCCACCAGGAAATCCTCCAGAAGTTCCTCAAGGAATTCTTCCGGAAGTTCCTGAAAGATTTTCTGCGGCAGTTCTTCAAAGAATTTGAAGTTTCACCAGAAATTCCTCCAGAAGTTCCTCAAGGAATTCCTCCGGAACTTCCCCAAGGTGTTCCTTCTTCCAGGTATCCCTTCTGGAATTTCTCCAGAGATTTCCCCTGCAGTTCCTGGAAAAATGGTCCAGAAACTCCAGCAGAAGTAACTTTTGCAGGAATTCCAAATAGAATTCCTGGAGGGATTCCTGGAAGAACTCTCTGAGGAAATACAGAAAGAACTCCTGGAAGAATTCTAGGAAGAACTCCTGCAAAAACTTCAGAAGACTTATGGAGGATTTCCAGAAGAAACTACTGAAGGAATTCCAGAAAAAGTAGAAGATTGTACCCGAGACACGACCGCCAATTGGACGTAGGTTTACGTGAAGTGTAAAAGATTTTATTTTTAAATTCTGAATATGTTCCCTGGCGGTATTGCGGACTGTGCCCTTGTTATGTTGGCAGTGCCCATGCATTTAAAGGTATTATTTAATCCTTCCGATACCAGCAGCCGCATGACTTCACAGTTGAAGCATCTCGGATGTCCAAGATAAATATTTTCCATCCGGAACAAAGTTAGAATGTTTATACCGAAGTTAGATTTTTCTCCAGATACAGGCAACTTTCCCAACTTCAGAAGTAGTGCGCTGGATTCGCCTAAAGATGCGTTAAACAACGCATCAATTAGTTTGACATTTAAAACTTCGGAAGAAAGTTCGGTTCGGAAGTCCTGACTTCCGAATTCTAAGTTGAAAGACAGCTCTTCAGCAAACTCATCATAGATAATGGAAAGCGGTTTCTGATTTTGTGCCGGTGCAAGTTCCAGACACTTGTCTTCATTCCACATGAGTGTATGTTGATGTCCAATCATCATTCATCGTTCATCTCGTCAACGACTTTAAGGAATACTGCCCTACGGTCCTCCGAAATATCCGTCTGCTCAGTTTGTCTGATCGCAGCCAAGTTTTCTTTATTGAAAACAATTCCAATAACAGTGGAAGTGCTTAATGAACACTAAGCGGCGAGGCGGCTCTGTCCCAGTGTGGGGATGTAATGCCAATAAGAAGAAGAAGAATGTAAATGAAAATAGATTAGGAAAATCATATATTTATTTGATGTAATAAATTTTTAAGTAAAATAACTTTTCCACAAACCTGCAAACGACGAAACTGCATGAAATTGATCCTGGGAGACACCAGTCTTGTGGTGAGTGGGTCTAGCGGAGGCAAATTGGACGGAAACTTGGGATATGTAAAGCCATTCGATTGCGACAATGTGGGAATTGATCCGTGGTTCAGGCTTGTTCGACAAGTAGCACACGCCGAAAATCCTTCCACCGTTTCGAAATAATTTGTCGTAAGTAACACGGCAGCATTTGAGTTGGAGATTGGTTTCAAATCATTCCTGAACCAGATTCTAGCACACACATCACATGCGCAACCAAAATCGTTTTCCACGAATTGTTTATGGAACTCCCAAACAGCCCGATCGAAATTGGGTTTGTCTTGTGTTAAAAGTGAAGAAAATATGTTCGCCATCATCAGCGACAGCAGACACGTTTTCTTCAACGTCACCACGCTCATCATCGACATCTGCTCTTGCGGACTGCATCACAACATTTTCACCGGCGTCGGAATCTTCATGATCAGAGTTAACAACTGTATCAGCACGGATTAAATTGGATTCTACTCGAAGAAATTGTAACACGGGAACATTAATCCTTATTGACAGATGCATTCGCATTTAAAATGACTGTACCAAGTACAATAAGACATGTTGAAACATAAAAGATTAAATGAAAAATTATGGCCAAGCGTACTATAAACAACAATAGCATAATAATATAAAATTCAAGTAGCATGTGTTTGGGATATATTTATACAAAACACACTATCTCAGTCTCAGCTCAAACTTCTCCCATGTAATATGATGGTTATGATAAGAACCAATTTGTTTTCCACAATACGCCTATCCAATCACAAGCAGCAACACAGCTTATGATTTGTACTTTGAAAAATATTTGTCTCGGCTCAATCTTCTCTCGTGTGAAATTATGATTCTGAGAAGAACCCATTTGTTTCCAGTAATGCACCTTCCCAATCACAAGCAGCGACAAAACCGAAGCAGAATCTAGAGAAAACTTCATTTCATTGCTACTGACCTCAATGTCAGCCACTCTATAAGTTACCGCGAACAGACGCGATAGACACCATCCATGCGAATCAATTTTCGCAGCATCCCCCTCCGAAGAGCGCTTGTGCTGCTTCCGACGCCAAGCGATTATAATTTGCACTTTGAAGAAGTAAAAGAAGATGAAGAAGAGTCCCTTGTTATGCACGAAAGCACTGGCATCGAACGAAAAAAAGGCGGAGCAAGCAAGTCGATGCCAAGCGATTATAATTTGCACTTTGAAGAAGTTAAAGAAGAAGAAGGAGAAAAAGAGGCCCCGGTTATGTATGAAAGCAGTGGCATCGAACGAAAGAATGGTGGAGCAAGCAAGCCGATGCCAATGATACGGCTCCCAAAGGGGCGGGGCCTCGGACTGCATGTAAACGTATTCTGACCAGCCGAAGTCTGGTTTTCTCGGAAAATCGGCAGTACAATTGCATCGCAGCGCCAATCAGACATCACCGGCGGTGGAAAGGCTGCGGAGAAGGCAACAGCAATGATGGTTGCTACGGGCGGTGGCAGCAACGATAATTGCTACGAGCGGCGGCAGCAAGGCTCAGAGAAACATCATCAAGGACGTCTCATCGAAGGCGTGGAGCATTATAAACAGCATCGAAAACGACATCTTTCGTAGGGTTTCAAAGTCGCCACCAAGTGAATGAACGAGGAAGTAGCTTTGCTTAAAACGGCCCTTTTCAGGGCCACAGTCCCACTCAAAGAGGAGAGGAATTTTCGCACCGCGCACGTCGGAAATCAAAATTTTAAAATGAATTTTCACTACTGATGCCACTGTCAGCCAATTTATGATTTGCCGCTAGAACACGATAGACGTCATCCATTCTAATACATTGTTTTGCAACATCTCCATGCAAGGAGCGCATGGGCTGCGATTATGATTTGCATTTTTTGCAGACTTTTGTCTCGGCTCGAATTTCTATCGTGTAAAAAGATGATTTTGTTTCCAATGATGCGCCTTTCCAATAATAAACGGCAAGTATACCGGAATCAGAATCTTGGGAAAATCTCATTTTACTGCTAACGCAACCCAATGATGTGAGACGTCATCATTGTTTACTTCCTGCACTTTTACTGCTATCTATTCCAACTATTTCCAAAATATTCCAAAATATTCCAAAATATTCCAAAATATTTCGGCTCAATAGTAGATTTGACAAGAATCGATTTTGATCCACAATGCGCCTTTCTAATCATTCATAGCAAACAAACGCTAGTCCGTATCTTGCGTAAAAATTTCACTTTTCTGCTAAATAGTCACTATTAAAAATGATATGGAAAATGCTAATATCATCTTCCAAACTTGGACGTACATGTTCATGATAGCATTAGAGGCGAAAGTATAGAATTGATAGTACGGATACGGCAGGCATGAAGAATGTTTTTATAGAAGTCGATTTGAAAGCGAGCGGAGGGCAATATTTGTGATGGCACATATCGCACGACCTTCCTTCTGCCAAGCTCCCGTATGAAGGGGGAGGGAAGAATATCAGTGTGGAATCTGATATATCTCCACTGGCTATTAAGTCACTATTAAGAAAACATTTTCAGTGGCCACTGGTATCCGGGGACCGTAATCGATGCCATTTTTGCAAACAACTCTTTCTTCTCATAAAATTTTGGTCCTGAGAAGAACCGATTTTCTTTCCAAAATGCGTCACTAACAGTAACTAAACGATAGTCCGAAGATTGTTGCTTTTGGCGATGGCCTCTCGATGTTCCACTTTCTGCTGAGACTGCTGCTACGAGTGTCATCGTTGTGCCCGCTCTACGAGAAAATTTAATTGAACTGAGGATTGGATTCGAGCCCGTAGGTTGCACGGTTTTGATGTTTGTGCTTGCGATGCACATACGCGATTGGTTGGTTTACCGATTTTCAGTGCCTAGTAAAATTCAATTTATCAATAGTTCAGTACTTTGAATGCATTTTTTCGATAGTTGAGCAAAATCTTAAAGAGTTCGTCGATCGATGAACACCAAAATCTTTAAAATCGGTTGAAGGATGGCTGAGTTATTAGCCCATACTTCCTTACCACTTTTCGTGACGGTCTCATATTTGAATCTACAGAATGACCCCCCTATGTTCCGGAAGGGCGTAATCCTACGTCAAAAAATCCTGGATGAATTACAGGAAGAACTAGCTGAGGCTTTGCAGAAGGAACTGGCGGAAGAGGTACTGGAAATAATCCAGGAAAAAGCTCCTTGAGGATTTGCAGAAGGAACTCCTGGAGGATTTCCAGGAGAAATTTCTGGGGGAATTCCAGGATGAAGTGCTGTAGGAATTTCAGGAAAAACTCTTGGAAGAATTCCAGGAGAAACTCCTTGAAGAACTCCAGGAAGAACTTCTGGAGGAATTCCAGGAAGAACTTCTGGAGGAATTCCAGGAAGAGCTCCTGGAGGAACTTCAAGAAAAACTCCTGGGGGAATTCCAGAAGGAACTCCTGGAGGAATTGCAAGAGGAACTACTGGAGGAATTCATGGAGTAATTTCTGGTCGAGAGGAACTTCTGGAAGACTTCCAGGAGAAACTCCTTGAAGAATTCCAGGATGAATTTCTGAAAGAATTTCAGGAAAAACTCCTGGAGGATTTCCAGGAGGAACTCCTGGAAGAATTCTATGAAGAACTCCTGGAAGAATTCCGAAGGATTCCGATGATAAATTTCTAAATAATTTTCAGGAAAAACTTCCGGAAAAAATCTTGAAGGAATTCCTGGAGGAATTGTAGCAGGAACTACTTGAGAAATTGCAGGAGGAACTAATGGAGGATTGCCAAGAGAAACTCCTGGAGAAGAAATTTTTGTGAGACTAGCGAGGGAATTCCTTTAAAAAAATCTAAGAGAATTTCGGAGAAGGCATTTCCTGATAGAATTATCAAAAAAATAAAATTCCGTGGGTATTCCTGTCTTAACTCTTGATAAATCTCGAGAAAGTTTTAGGGGAATTACTGAAATAATTCCCAAGTGTTTGAGAGGAATTTTTTTTATGAATTCGCGTATAAGTGTTCATCGAATAATTCTCGTTGTAACACCCGTATGGGAACATCCATAAATTACGTAATGCTTGGAGGCGGGAGGGAGGTCTGAGGATGCTCCATACAAAAAGTGTGACATACGGCAGAGGGGAGGGGTTTAAAATGGTAAACTTTTGCGTAACGTTATTAATGGATCTTCCCTAGGTACTTTCCCAAGTATTTCTTTAAGATTTTCCAAGGGGCAACCAACTCTAAACTTTGCGATAGTATTACTCATTGTCCCGCAATAGTATTTCGTGATATTTCTTGTATCCATGATTTTCCTCAAACAAAGATACGGTTGCTAGTTCGGTTGTTATGGCGTTTGTTAGTTAGTTGTTGAGACACAGTGCTCCCCGGTTTTGGAAACATCTGATTTGTACCTCCTACAAATTCTAAAAATATTTCAAATCGCATTTTACATTTCTTATGCCATGAAACCAAAACGGAAACCCCAAAGGTTATGCTGAAAATATTAGTAATAGAAACAGTTGCTCAGTAATTCCTTAAGAATTTAAAGGAGATGCAAATCATGTGTTGCCTAAAACGGGGTGGACTGTATTGACTGGGTGGCGTTGTGTTTCATGCTTTTCCAACCAGGCTTCTTCGATCAATTTACTACAGATACGACATAGTTTTTCGCTAGTATTTGTTAGTATTTCTGGATACTATCGAAAGTTTAGAGTTAGTTACCCCTTGAGATTTTCGATGTATTCACATAGCTTCACGATATTCGGCAAGAATATAGAACAAGTTATTTTTCCTCTAGTAATTTCAATGATCAGACTTATGAATTTCGACTGATACAAATTCATTCAGCGTATCGACCAAGAAGGGTTGACTTGGAACCAAACGATGAGTTTCTATCTTTTCTTATCCTGTTGCTTCTCTGGAAATCTTACAGCTTCACCACATAGCTCATGAACCGATATTAGATAATTTTTATAAAGAATGAACTGATATAAGCAAAATAAAAATTATCGTTGATTATTTGTGATTTTATCATCCTGATGATACGCACACTTTCTCACTACATTGCAACGTGAGAAATGGCCGTGTACTTAATACGAGATTGGTGCTTACCGAATGGAGTATTAAATCTTAACCTGAATTATTTCAAATACGTATTAAATCTAGTATTATCCTCGTTGGTGCTTACCACCATAAAACAGAGTTATACTATGACAGTTGTGATTCTCAACAAAAAATAATTAAAAATAATTACTTTCATTCATTCGCAGAAAGCATTGGCAATTAAATGATACACTACCAGCAATGGTGCTGATATCTATTTTAGATTAGAAAATTTCGGCATATTACATGTAAATGTTTTAAAAATTGTTACATTTATATAAGTACTACGTCTACTCGTGGTTATGTTTAAAACATTACCCATTGCTCGTTTTTCGTCAAAAATACTCCCAGGAGCTAGCTAGAAATTCTTTCAAGCATACCTCCAAGATTTTCTCCTGGAATTCCATCGTAAATTCCACAAGAGATTCAGTACAAACGTCCTCAAAGATTTTCTTCATAATTCCTATAGGAAAACGTTTGTAAAAATCATAAGGAAACTCTGGGTCTTGAGTGTTTCTTCGGAAATTTCTTCCGAAATTTCTTCGAAAATTCCTTTGGAAATTTATCCAGGCATTCCTCCAAAAAATTTTCAACAAATACGAAATTTGGTCGGAATTCCTATAGACAATTCAATGAAATCCTCTTGAAATTGCTTTAGGAACTTCAAACTTTTTTTGAGAAATTTTTCTGCAATTATTTTAGGAGCTTCTTGAAGAGATTCTTCCAGTAATTCCTCAATAAATTCCTTCGGAATCTAGGAAGAAATTCTTGGAATTTCTTCGAAACTTCTTTAGAACTTCATTCTGGAATTCCCTCGATTTATGTTATTTCTTCGGACATTTCTCCGTTTGTTCAATTAGAAATTATTCAGACCTATAGAGATTATAATTATAACAATTCTTGAAGAATGTTTACGAAACGAACCCGCCAGTGGTAAGTGGTCTTGGAGGAAATTTCGGAAATACTGAATAAATTTCCGAATGAATGGAATTTACGATAGTACCCGAAGGATTTCCTGAAATAATTTTTGAAAGAGTTCCTGTAGGAGTTTCTGGAATCTATTTTAAGAGGCGGTTGTAACTGGTCGTTTTTTTTCACAGACGTCAAGTGTCTTCTTGTGTATTAAATTTTGCATATGACAACCATAGCTAAATTGAAGAAAATAGAGGTCCATCGATGCGCAACTTCTGGATCTATGAAGCAACAAACGAGTACGATATACAAATCACCAACGATGCGCACACCCCGAGTGAGAGAACCTCCCGGTTGACCGCAAAATTTCCCGGAGTTGTGATTAACTATATTCAGAACTACTACGGAATGGCAAGCGGTACTTCTAGGTGTAAACGAGGAAGCCCTGAAACGGTTGTTCGGAAGCCAAGTCTAGAACAAACCTCAGCCGTGTTTCTTCCAGTAATTTCAATATGAGCCCAACTACTGCAGCATCCCAAAATACGCCCAAAATGAATTTGTCGATGATAAATTGGATGGAGCTCCACTGTTGGAATGGATTCGGTGAATTTGTTCCGATATAAATAAGGGCGTACATGAGTGTAAATTAGAGTACTAATTTCGTAAACGATTTTTCTAGAGCTTTCAATTTCTGTAGACCAAATTTGATTTGCAAAATCCATATCTTTATCCATTCGTGAAATCCATATAAATAGTGTAGATCTTACTTGTTCTACACATTTAGCTTAATGGAACATGTACAAACATTATTATAATTCAGACTATTTTTTTTCGTTTTCCTCTCTTTATTTCTTTATTTATTGTTTTATCCATCTGACATCATGGTCTTTATGTATTATACTTACTTAAATTATAATTCTCGGGTACTTATTCAAAAGGACGTATGTGATTTTGTAAACAAAGATTGAAACGTCGATGTGTCCAAGCTGATGGCACTCCCACGCAAACCAACACCACCAACAGGTAGCAGAAGGTTTGTCCTACCTGTCTGTGGTGATGGTTTGCTTGGGAGTGCTATCAGTTTCGACACATCGACGTTTCAATCTTTGTTTACAGAATCACATACGTCCTTTTGAATAAGTACCCGAGAATTGAATTGTATTCCGCAGTGATTCCTAACTAAATGTTATGCCTTTATCTTCTTTATACTTCTGATTGTCTCCAAATAAGATTCCATATGACATTGATTGGCAATCAAAATCAATCAAAAAATATCCAAATGTAATTGACAAATTCAAGTAACTTAACATCGAATTACTCGCATTAAGCCCTGCTCTTCGTAACAATCATACTTGATCAGTTGTGTAGTAACCCATTGATACTAACGGATTTCCATATAAGCATTATCTGCATCTAATATTCAATTTTCCGGTAAATGTCAGCCTTGAATATTACTTTCTTTCACTCAGTTTGTACATTAGTACGCATGTTCGCGGTGATGTGACGTTCATGATGCACTACGTGTCTAGTTACATGTTTGAATCTCGCTCATTACAAAAACATATACAGATATCAATATTTCCCTAACAATTTCAATTAGAAACAAAAAGGGGGAAGGGATTTAAATATTTAACTTTCTTTCTCGTTTCAGAGAGCGATCAATGGCGCTTAAACCTAGGCTTATTAGCCAGGGCAAGTTTAATAGCTTCGCCCCATCCCAGCAAAATCATCAATGAAGTGACATAAATTTCTTAGCATGGTCATTAGGGCAGTTCAAATTTCAATTTTTTTCGAAAATTCCAACTCCCATATGTCTATTAGCATCATTTTGATAATATAGGAGTCCTGGCAAAATTTCAGGCAATTCGGTGGCCATTTAGGGGTGGCGCGAAGTCAATTTATGTTTATATGGAAATTTGTATGGGAAAAACTTAAAATTTATTCTCCCTACAACTGTCAAATCGTGATGAATTCAAATAAACATTCCCAACCTCCCTTTTTGGAATCTATATAAATGAGACCTCCGGATAACACATTAGTTATGAGTGGATTGAACGGTTCTATTGACAGTGTAAATATGAGATAAATGGCTAAAATGGTGTAATTAGCCTCAACGTAGCAGTGGAAATATAAATCAAAATTAATGAGTTACCCACTGGTTGAGCTCAAATAGATTCCAAAAATGGAGGTTGGGGATGTGTATTTGAATTCATCACGATTTGACAGTTGTAGGGAGATTTGAATAAATTTTAAGTTTTTCCCATACAAATTTCCATATAAACATAAATTGACTTCGCGCCACCCCTAAATGGCCACCGAATTGCCTGAAATTTTGCCAGGACTCCTATATTATCAAAATGATGCTAATAGACATATGGGAGTTGGAATTTTCGAACATTTTTGAAATGTGAACTGCCCTAATGGTCATTCCCAACGTGTATTCAATCTTATCATATCATTTGCTTATGATGATACTCCTAAACTATATTCCCTTCCAACCATCCAACTCCTTGACATCTATGAGGGCGTCGGTGAGTCGCTGGCCTCTCTTTAAGTAGATGTCATATCATCATTTCCTTCCCTTCCCTAGTAACGGAGAAGATGGGCGTGGCCAGCAATGGTAGCTTTCATGCTTTATCATTTTGGACCTCCAATTGGGTTGCTATTAATTCCCAAATAGTAATCCATAAGCAGTTGGGGTAAGAAAGATAAAGAATATACATGACAGATATCAGTATGCAATCTACGAAATACTCCGTTACAACGCAACGCAACGCAACGCAACGCAACGCAAGTTTCTGGAATCTTTTTTAAAATTTTCTGGAAAAATCGTTGAGGTATTTTCTAAAGAATTATTTAAGAAACGTACAAAACAATATCCCAAGCACTTCTTGAGCACATCCGAAATATTTCTGGATAGTAGTGAAACCCGACTTTGACTTGGGAATTGTTTGCTAGAAAACCGCCTAATTTTTTTGATTTGTTTTATCGCTCGACTGTTTAACCCCTCCAATTATAGTTCTTACTACAGACGCCAAATTATAAATGAGCCAACTACGCCAACCATTTCCAGAGCTGTGGCGCCGCCAGTAGTATACATCAAAAATGTATGTGAATTAATAGAACTGAGAAAACCATTTATATATATCGGAGAGATATCGAGGCACGGAACATCGAGATGTAGATAGCCGACTGTAAAACCACATCAATTCAATTTTGGGAAAAATTCAATTAAGCACAGAAAAGCGCAAGTATTTGCGCAAAATAAAAATTGATTGACAGCTGAAGTGAATCAAAAAGGGTAACATTTGTTAAACACACCTACTTATGCTCGAGCGGGAGCAATATGCAAACAGCCCATACCCTCAGTGTAAATACGCCCATCATCGATCGCATCTTGGTGTACCGAATGGGGACAGACAGGTCCATCAAGATTTGCATACATTTAAATAGATAACGAGAATAAACACATGTCGTATTTATTTTGGCAAGCAGCACCCGCATGTCGCCCTTTATTGCGCGCTTTCGACGGCAAGGACGGAATCCTCGCTTTGAGGGCTTCGGCGGGATTGCGTGCATCGAATGTGGGTTTTATTGCTTTCGCTTTATGTTTTTGCCCTCGTCACAACACGTTGTCAATCAGGCAATGTGCAGCGAGTTTACATTTGATAGAGGACAATTTTATCTGCATATTTTCTTTTTGGGGTTTCGACCGAACGGGACGTTGTATGCTGAAGGTATTTGATCATTTGCTTAGTGGTATTGTGTAAAAAAGCGGAGCATAACAGTTGTGTTTTTGAAATACGAACGCACCATCTTTTTTTATATTCCAGTGATACCGATCATATGTGCTTGGTACATGCGAACTCCATTGGAGGAAGCAGGTGCATTGGACTCTTCCACAAAAGGCAACACTTTTCGAACAATTTCTACCAGGCACTAATTGCACCAGAGTGCAGATTAACTAAGTTTTAATAGAAGCACTTCCCTCTTCATTACCATTCGGAATCCGTTCCAGAAGGACAGAACCGCTCCTACACACGTATGCGAAAAATCTAATTCTCGGACAGTTGAAAGCTGCCCGTACCATATATACAGTCACTCCGAACTCCGATTAGAAAGTTTGCCACAAACCAGCAGAAGCCGAGCCACCAATTTTAGACTCGCCTTTGGGTCGGGAGGGAAACGACCACCCGTATGGATGCAAATTGCTTCTGCCTCTCTCGTTCGGATCAGTTGGGAACATTTCGCTTCGGAGGATTTTGCAATGCAAAATCGCACACGCGACCATACTGTAGAATAGAAGTTGGTTTTTCTCGCTCGTTATTGAAACAGTTGTCAGAGCTATAAGTTTCACTGGCTTATGTGTGGTAGGATTAATTTTGCAAAATTGTTTTTCAGCGCACGATTTGACCAACAAAGACAAACAGACGTAGCTCTTCAGAGGTTTCCCATATTAAAACAATGGACCGAGACTTTCGAACGTTTTACGTTTTAAGTGTTTTGCCTTTTCGTCTATGGTGTGAAATTGCTCGTCAGTTGTAGATCCGGAGAACATGTTGGGTAATCGTTTTCCATTGCAATGGCGTTTTGTTTTAGTTAACAAGTAAATCCATTGCCTGTCTCGACCAGCACAAACTGTCCTTTCGAGCATTCATGTGAAATGAAATATTACTTGCACAGGAAGTGCTCGGGGAAAACTATCGAAATAACTCAAGGAAAGGGAATGTGCTTTGGTATAAATAAAAAGATTGATTTGATTTTCGCCAGAAGTTTCATCGCTAGTTTTCAAAAATCTGACGTCCGACACTGATAGGGTGGAAAATGAAAGTTGTCCATATTTCACACATTTCAAAACTCCGGGCAGCAGAGACCATGTCCAAGGGCTTAAGGACCCCTTCCAAAGTGACTGCGAGTAAGGGGGACTGCCTAAAAATTACAAGTGGCCCTATCAAAGCAACCGTGTGCCGCTTACAAAGCACAAGCCCAGAGAGTACTATCGTCACATAAGGGGGATACCAGTCAGATCCTGACTATGGTATACTGGCTGCATGTTATTGGACTATGTTTTGAATATTTCAATACTGTTAAGCGAGGCCTGCTAAAGGCCAGTAAGAAGGCTGAGCGCGAAGTCCGCACTGCTACTGAGGAGAAGAAGTTAGAGGAGAGCCAGGCAGAGAAGGCCAGAGAGTTGATGAATCGGGGATTCGTCTCCTTATCGAGGGGAAGCGGATGGCGGAGAGCCAGACTGCTGAACTTCAAATGCGTATGGCCTTTACAAGAGTAACCCCGAAGCTTAGTAAGGTCACGCAGGAGCCTGAATGTATCTAGAGAGAAAATTTGGTAGGTAGTTCCTAAGAGGAAGGAAGCTGATAAACGACGGAAGAGGGTCGTGCAGAATGCTGACCCCAAGGAGAAGCGAAAATTAGTGGCTTCACCAGGGAGAAAACTGAAGCTCGCTTTTCTGGAAGTTGATTTCGGAGCTCTCGAAGTTCCTTTCAGAGCTCCTCCGGAAGTTCCTTCGGAGCTCTTCCGGAAGTTCCTTCTGGATCTCCTCCGGAAGTTCCTTTCGGAGCTCTTATGGAAGTTCCTTTCAGAGCTCCTCCCGAAGTTGCTTTCGGAGCTCCTCCCGAAGATGCTTTCGGAGTTTCTTTTAGAAATTCTCTCGGAAATTCTTCAGAATATCTTTTTGAAATTCTTTCCGACAGAAATGTTTTCCTGCAGAAATTCCGTCAGGAATTTCTTAGAAAGTGCCTTAGGAATTCCTTCAGAAGTTCAGTCAGTATTCCTTCGGAAGTTCCGTAACGAATTCCTTCAGGAACTCTTCCGGAGGTTTCGTCGTGCTCCTTTTTGAGCTTCTCCAAAAGTCCGTTTTTAAACTTTCTTTACAAACTTTGTTGATTTCGCTCCTCCGGAAGTTCCTTTCGAAACTCCTCAAGAAGTTCTATTCGGAGCTCCCCCGGAAGTTCCTTTCGGAGCTCCTCCGGAAGTTCCTTTCGAAACTCCTCCAGAAGTTCTTTTCGAAGCTCACCCGGAAGTTCCTTTTGGAAATCCTCTCGAAAATCCCCCAGAATCTTTTATTGGAACTCCTTCCGTCAGAAAGTTTTCTTGCGAAAATTCCGTCAGGAATTCCTTCGGAAGTTCCATCAGTATTCCTCCGGAAGTTCCGTAAAGAATTTCTTCAGAAACTCCTTCAAGGGTTTCGTCAGGGTGCTCCTTTTAGAGATCCTCTGAAAGTCTGTTTCTAAACTTTTCTGAAAATTCCTCACCAAACTTTTCTGGAAGTTGATTTCGGAGCTCCTCCGGAAGTTCCTATCGGAAATCATCCAGGAATTCCTTTAGAAAATCGTCCAGAAGTTCCTTTCGGAGCTCCCCCGGAAGTTCCTTTTGGAAATCCTCTCGGGAATCCTTCAGAATCTCCATTTGAATCTCCTTCCGTAAGAAAGTCTTCTTGCGAAAATTCCATCAGCAACTCCTTCGGAGGTTCCGTCAGGAACTCCTTCAAAGGTCAGGTCAGGAATTCCTCTGGAAGTTCCGTCAGGAATTCCTCCGGAAGTTCCGTCAGGAATTCCTCCGGAAGTTCTGTCAGGAACTCCTCGTGAAGTTCCGTCAGGAATTCCTCCGGAAGTTCCGTCAGGAATTCCTCCGGAAGTTCCGTCAGGAATTCCTCCGGAAGTTCCGTCAGGAATTCCTCCGGAAGTTCCGTCAGGAATTCCTCCGGAAGTTCCGTCAGGAATTCCTCCGGAAGTTCCGTCAGGAATTCCTCCGGAAGTTCCGTCAGGAATTCCTCCGGAAGTTCCGTCAGGAATTCCTCCGGAAGTTCCGTCAGGAATTCTCCGGAAGTTCCGTCAGGAATTCCTCCGGAAGTTCCGTCAGGAATTCCTCCGGAAGTTCCGTCAGGAATTCCTCCGGAAGTTCCGTCAGGAATTCCTCCGGAAGTTCCGTCAGGAATTCCTCCGGAAGTTCCGTCAGGAATTCCTCCGGAAGTTCCGTCAGGAATTCCTCCGGAAGTTCCGTCAGGAATTCCTCCGGAAGTTCCGTCAGGAATTCCTCCGGAAGTTCCGTCAGGAATTCCTCCGGAAGTTCCGTCAGGAATTCCTCCGGAAGTTCCGACAGGAATTCCTCCGGAAGTTCCGTCAGGAATTCCTCCGGAAGTTCCGTCAGGAATTCCTCCGGAAGTTCCGTCAGGAATTCCTCCGGAAGTTCCGTCAGGAATTCCTCCGGAAGTTCCGTCAGGAATTCCTCCGGAAGTTCCGTCAGGAATTCCTCCGGAAGTTCCGTCAGGAATTCCTCCGGAAGTTCCGTCAGGAATTCCTCCGGAAGTTCCGTCAGGAATTCCTCCGGAAGTTCCGTCAGGAATTCCTCCGGAAGTTCCGTCAGGAATTCCTCCGGAAGTTCCGTCAGGAATTCCTCCGGAAGTTCCGTCAGGAATTCCTCCGGAAGTTCCGTCAGGAATTCCTCCGGAAGTTCCGTCAGGAATTCCTCCGGAAGTTCCGTCAGGAATTCCTCCGGAAGTTCCGTCAGGAATTCCTCCGGAAGTTCCGTCAGGAATTCCTCCGGAAGTTCCGTCAGGAATTCCTCCGGAAGTTCCGTCAGGAATTCCTCCGGAAGTTCCGTCAGGAATTCCTCCGGAAGTTCCGTCAGGAATTCCTCCGGAAGTTCCGTCAGGAATTCCTCCGAAGTTCCGTCAGAATTCCTCCGGAAGTTCCGTCAGGAATTCCTCCGGAAGTTCCGTCAGGAATTCCTCCGGAAGTTCCGTCAGTAATTCCTCCGGAAGTTCCGTCAGGAATTCCTCCGGAAGTTCCGTCGAATTCTCCGGAAGTTCCGTCAGGAATTCCTCCGGAAGTTCCGTCAGGAATTCCTCCGGAAGTTCCGTCAGGAATTCCTCCGGAAGTTCCGTCAGGAATTCCTCCGGAAGTTCCGTCAGGAATTCCTCCGGAAGTTCCGTCAGGAATTCCTCCGGAAGTTCCGTCAGGAATTCCTCCGGAAGTTCCGTCAGGAATTCCTCCGGAAGTTCCGTCAGGAATTCCTCCGGAAGTTCCGTCAGGAATTCCTCCGGAAGTTCCGTCAGGAATTCCTCCGGAAGTTCCGTCAGGAATTCCTCCGGAAGTTCCGTCAGGAATTCCTCCGGAAGTTCCGTCAGGAATTCCTCCGGAAGTTCCGTCAGGAATTCCTCCGGAAGTTCCGTCAGGAATTCCTCCGGAAGTTCCGTCAGGAATTCCTCCGGAAGTTCCGTCAGGAATTCCTCCGGAAGTTCCGTCAGGAATTCCTCCGGAAGTTCCGTCAGGAATTCCTCCGGAAGTTCCGTCAGGAATTCCTCCGGAAGTTCCGTCAGGAATTCCTCCGGAAGTTCCGTCAGGAATTCCTCCGGAAGTTCCGTCAGGAATTCCTCCGGAAGTTCCGTCAGGAATTCCTCCGGAAGTTCCGTCAGGAATTCCTCCGGAAGTTCCGTCAGGAATTCCTCCGGAAGTTCCGTCAGGAATTCCTCCGGAAGTTCCGTCAGGAATTCCTCCGGAAGTTCCGTCAGGAATTCCTCCGGAAGTTCCGTCAGGAATTCCTCCGGAAGTTCCGTCAGGAATTCCTCCGGAAGTTCCGTCAGGAATTCCTCCGGAAGTTCCGTCAGGAATTCCTCCGGAAGTTCCGTCAGGAATTCCTCCGGAAGTTCCGTCAGGAATTCCTCCGGAAGTTCCGTCAGGAATTCCTCCGGAAGTTCCGTCAGGAATTCCTCCGGAAGTTCCGTCAGGAATTCCTCCGGAAGTTCCGTCAGGAATTCCTTCGGAAGTTCCGTCAGGAATTCCTTCGGAAGTTCCGTCAGGAATTCCTTCGGAAGTTCCGTCAGGAATTCCTTCGGAAGTTCCGTCAGGAATTCCTTCGGAAGTTCCGTCAGGAATTCCTTCGGAAGTTCCGTCAGGAATTCCTTCGGAAGTTCCGTCAGGATTTCCTTCGGAAGTTCCGTCAGGATTTCCTTCGGAAGTTCCGTCAGGATTTCCTTCGGAAGTTCCGTCAGGAATTCCTCCGGAAGTTCCGTCAGGAATTCCTCCGGAAGTTCCGTCAGGAATTCCTTCGGAAGTTCCGTCAGGAATTCCTCCGGAAGTTTCATCAGGAATTCCTTCGGAAGTTCCGTCAGGAATTTCATTGAAAGTTCCGTCAGGAATTTCATCGGAAGTTCCGTCAGGAATTCGTCCGGAAGTTCCATCGGAAGTTCCGTCAGGAATTCCTCCGGAAGTTCCGTCAGGAATTCCTCCGGAAGTTCCGTCAGGAATTCCTTCGGAAGTTCCGTTAGGAATTCCTTCGGATGTTCCATCAGGAATTCCCCCGGAATTTCCGTCAGGAGTTCCTCTGGAAGTTCCGACAGGAATTCCAATAGAATGACCTTCAAAAAATATCGGCAACTGCATCCTATTATTGTGGTAGTTTGTTTTTATTGTAATACGAATATTGCAAAGTATAAAAAGATAAAAAGTTCATTTCGAAAGATTATTTGAAATCAATTTTGTTTTGACGCGATGCTTAACCCTCCATAAAAGGTCGTTTTACCCTATCATATTGTAATTTTATTAAAATGTTGCGAATGATGATAGAAAATAAACAAATTTGTAAATAATAATCCATTGAATTCGTAAACATGACTTCAAATTAAATGCTACAATGAAATTCGTTCTAGCAGAATTGCTCAAGTTTCCAAACCCGCACAACTTATATCGGTTCCTTAGTGGGTAAGACTTGCTTTCCCATTTTTTTTGCAAATTTATCATTTAAGTCAACCCATTCTAATTTTCTCAACTAGTCATATCTGATGCTACTTCTCAATGGATTAGTAAACACGCCGTTGCGACGTGCTGCCAAGAATGTCAACTCCGTCAATCATGCAGAGCTGTGTGGCACTGCACCGGTTTTCAAATCAGTGCATTCCCGTCTGATTGCAAAGTTTGCTGCAGAAGTTTTATGAGTCCGTCTCGATTCCGAAGTTTTGTCGGTCAGGCAGCCGACCCCACAAGCAAGCACCAGCTCGCAATTCAATTTCAGTTTGAGCAAATTTCCCTATGGATATCAGCTAAGCCGCACTGAAGGAAGGCAGCCGGGCATCCACCCACGACTAGTCAGATTTTGCAAACAAAGTGCGATTGGTTTGTGACAAGTCAAGAAATGCAAAAGCTAAACTGTACTGAAGTCGGATGCGTCCGTAGAAGAGGAGCACATTGGTGGACTGGGCAGTTGCTGTGGCGAGCTTGTTCTATTTTGTGAATGTCATCCAGGGCTTTGTCAGATGAAACAAAGTATAAATTTTTATTAATGGTGATGAGGTACTTATTACAATAATTGCGATAAAAATAATGTGAAATGAGCATCGAAATTAAATCATACTGCAGATTTTGTGCTCTGATCTTGAGGAGTAATAAGATCAATGGGTAGCTAACATATCAATGATTGCTAGCAAAGTAATTATTGTGCTAAGAATCAGTGCAGACAGTACTCTCCAGCTGAAAGATCTGAATCAATGTGGTAAAGATCCAGGCCATCATCTTCTCTTCTCTTCCCCAATCTCACAGATTTGTTCCAGCAGAGTGTTTAAAAAGCTCATACCAATTTCTTTTTAAATGACTTGAATATCACTCCCACGTGTATGCGTCAGCCGTGCACAGTCATTTTGCGCTCAAAGACTCTGAAATTCGAATAAAATTGTCCATCTCTATTTTTGTGATTTTTCATGTCAATTATTAGTTCATCACATAATTGTCCAGCTTCTGACCACTGTGAGGCGCTGCAAAAATGCAAAACAAACTGGGTCAAGTGATTTTCAAATCAATCCACGGAGCGGACACATCAGAGAATCAATAGGAGAAGCAAAATGTTTCTATTTGCTCGCTTCAAGTAGGATAGCTTTTTGCTATCGTCCAAAATCCGAAAAAAAAAGATCAAAACCACTTCAGCTACAAATCGAGTTACCCAAAAGTGACTCTATCGCAGCCGATTCGATTTTCACCGATTTCGCCCCGGAGCGGCTCGAGAAAATAAGCCCAATTTTCAACACTACCCCGACCCACGCACGGCGCTTGCCGAAATGGTTGAGACTCGCCGGAGAAGAAAGCACCAAAAGATTGATGCTGTCCACACCATCAAACAAATACGGGTTGGAAATTGGTTAATTGTTTCCACTCTACAGGCGATGAAAAGAAGCGGAAGGTGCGAGAGGCTTCAGAACAAGCATCTCTGTCCGGGAGGGAAAAAGTTTTCCCCTTTTTGGCACTGTTTGCACAACAAATGCGGGGAAATTGATTGCTGGTGTGAAAAATCTCCTTATGCCAGCGGCTGCTGGAGCTGCTTTTTGTGGTTGAAATTTAATTACGAGCAAGCGGCCAAATTGAATTAATGTGTCGCGAGTTGAGCGTTTTTGACGGAGATAGCACCCCGTCGATTCAGTTTACGGCTATGAGGACGGTTATAAAGTGGTGTGCAATAAAACTTGTGTGGAACGATGATATCCTATTTGAATTTTCAATTTATCCAAGTCATTTGTTGTTAGGTACATTCACGTCCTGATCGAGCAGCGGTAATCCGATGCAAAAATACGGCTAGACTCCAGCAGTGTAGGGAAAATTTAAAACCAAGTCACAGCGGATTCGCACAATACAGGCACAGCTCAATTCTCTTCGTTTCTACTTTTCGATTGTACCTATATGAAACAAAAATTCTCCTGGCAAAGTTCACTAAAATATTTCAATCTATCATTAAAATATTTTTTGAATTTTGTGGAAATTTAGGTAAATTCTTCCATTTTTTTCTATTATGTTTTTTTATGAAACAAACAACACTCATTTGTATTAACCAATGCTCGAAGACTCATATAAATTGGAAAAATCAAAAACATGCACAGAAGTTTTATTTTTTTTTATCCGTTTCTGAAAATATACAAATTTGTAATTCCAGAATTGCACGAAACCATCGCCAGATAGGTGCATATGGAAGACAGCATATCGATTGTAAGACAACTTCACCAATCAACGGGTATCTTCGGGTCTCGAATTGGTTCGTGTTTACTTACACTGCAATAACATTTTTGCTATGCCACAGCAGCGCTTGAAGGTCCACTCTAGCGTGAAGGTGTCTGCTGAAAGCTTCCAGGAAATGAACAAAGGACTGCTCCACCACGCTCCCACAGCAGAGGTTCAACCGTAAGGACGACGTCCGCAGCACGATGCGAACGACAATGTAGCGAAGAAGCGGACCATCCTAGGTGCTGCTGGTGCTGGTGAGAATTTTGGCGCAATCCTTGAAACTGACAAAATTGCTACGATGCTCCAGGCAGGGCAATGTGAATGGAACCGTTTCGACACACATCTGTACCATCATTCCAGGTGCAGAAGCATGAGTTTTTTTTTTGCCAAAGCCAGTTGACTGGTAATAATCGGTCAGAGTGCAGACGGTCGGTGTGGTTCTAGTCGACCATCAACCTTTCACTGAAGGCATACCGGGCGGTTCTTGTACTCAAGCGAACAAAAGTTGTCTTTCGAAGTGTTTATCTTTCACCTGGACTTCTGCTGGAATGGTTGTACAATGAAGACAAATTAAATAGAAACCAAATTCCATTTGTATGGTGAATGATTTTGGCATTTTGAGCACAGAAACATTTTATATATAAAAAGAGCTGACGTGAAAGGTCTTCACATTTGAAATGATATCTTCGGCGCTTCATTCTTTGAAACACAACGCGTTGTATAGTTTGCCTTTTTAAATAGATTTCATAAAAAATCCATTAGGTCATAATGTAATTATAACCACTTAAGGTGATAACGAAAATGGACTGCGACTTGTGACCTTTGCTGTTGCTAGAGGGATGACAATCAGCAGTACCTATTTCGCACGTAAGAATATCCGCAAACACAATTGGCAACATCCTAGTGGTGACACTTGCTCACAGATAGACCACGTGCTGATCGACGGACGGCTTTTCTCGAATGTTATAGATGTAAGGTCCTTCAGAGGCCCGTACATTGACTAAGATCAGGACTATGTAGTTGCGAAAATTTGGGCGTAACTATCCAGAATAACAAATTCACGAAAAACAGAATGATTCGTTTCAACGCTTGTCAGTTGAAGAGGTTGTTGAACAGTATCACCAGAAAAATGACGAACGGATAGGTGATGCCAAAAGGTCAAATGGTCGAAAAGACAAAAGGTCGAAGGGTCAAAAGGTCGACGGGAAAAAAGGTCAAAACAAAAAAATCTTAGTTAAAAAGTCGAAGAGCAAAAGGTTGAAGGTCAAAGGGTTGAAGCACAAAAGGTCGAAGGTCAAAAGGTCGAAGTGTCGAAAGGTCGAAGGTCAAAAGGTCGGAACAAAAAGTCTGAGTGAAAAAGTCGAAGGGACAAAGTGTTGTTAGGCTTTATTTACATAAATTTGAATTCCTGAAACAAGTTCTTCACTCATTTTCAACAAAATGATCATTTGAAATATAATATTTTTGGCCTAACATACCATCTTGTAATGATGATAACTTTATTTTGATGTGCTCAAAAGACGATACATTTTAACGAGAGTAAAATTTGTTTTCAAGATAATACATATAAACGAATATTATAAATTTATTGTTATTATTAGAAACCATTACGTTACGCTGTAAAGCAGGGAGGGATATGGTATTGCCTAAATTTGCGTCACGTAATTTGTAAACGGGCCCGTATTATTGTTTCATTTAACGAAGTCCCTCTATCGCCCAACATCGCCTTCAGACAGGGTACTTTGATATTTTTTGTTATTTTCAAATGTTCAGATTCCAAAAACTTTTTAATGTCGATCGATATTATAATGTTTAATTCTTGTTCAAATATGGTTAAAAATTGATTCCAAACTACCCGAGCAGCACACTTATGGTATAGAGGTTTCTGTAACCTATATACAACTGAATTTAGGTACATTAAAGTTGTAACAACAAGTAGACAAATTAAATTAAAAAAGGCGAAATTAATGAAATCGCATTTATTTTTTTGACTCAAATATGTTCAGATCGGTTTTGAAAAGCAAAATAGTGATTTTGACTGAAAACAAAAATTTGAGTGTTTGAGTTAACTCGTAAGAACAGACTTTTTTCTGTCGATCTTTTGTCTCTTCGATATTTCATCCTTTCGACCTTTTGACCCAGATATTTTGTCAACCTTCTTTTCCTTCAGCTTTTGTCATTCCGACCTTTTTGTCCTTTTGACCTTTTGCCTTCGACCTTTTGACCTTCGACATTTCGACCTTTTGTCCTTTCGACCTTCTGACCTTCGACCTTTTGACACAGATTCGTTTGATGAGGAGTGCCAGCGAGTGACGGACGAGAAAATGCTGCTAGGGGTTGACTCCTTTTGGTTCGTATCCGTTGCTATAGTAGGCCAATTACAAAACCGTCGATAGCTGACTGCTAAACATGTTTTTAGATCACCAAATAAAAAATTAATGGTCAAGACATCTTCAGGGGATGTCCAAAATAACTGGGATAGGCAAACTTTAAGCATAATTAGATGTGTTGTAACTATGTAAATTATTATCCGATTTTAACAATTCAGGGATGCTTGAACTAGAAATTTAATGTAGTTTCACCATATGTTCATGGAACCGACCATGGCCATCGGATACCGGATATATTCTGGGTTTTTCGAAGGAAGGTTCAGAACTGTAAATTTGTGGTGGGTATTCGGATAAGTTGTGGGTGAAAACAGAATAATATTAGTAACCACAAATAAAGTAGAGCTCTTTCTGATTGGAACCATATGTTGAAATTCGAAATCGGACTAGAATCAAGTGAGATATGGCCATTTGCTTAGAATCGGTGCCGATCGGGAGTTTTAAAAGGGACCAGGCAAAAATTCATTTGAATCAAGCTTTTTGAGCGATCTTCGATTATGATTACATTCCAGAAGTCTTCTGTCTCGTCAAGAATGAAAAACCAACCAAAAAGACGGATTCTGAAGTCGCTGGGGTGCCCTGGGGAACCCGTAGAGGGGACATTTCAGTTTTGGCACCAAAGCTAGCCATCCGACGGTTCGTTTTTCATGGTTTTTTTATCAGGAAGCGAAGTATGAGTATAAAATGGACCATTGACGGCCTTGACCGCTTCCGAGACCTACGGGTTGTCCCCAGGGAACCCGTAGTAGGGGACATTCCAGTTTTAGCACCAAAACTGGCCATTCGACGGTTCGTTTTTCATGGTTTTCCATCAGGAAGTGACGTATGAGTACAAAATGGACCATTGACGGCTTCAACCGCTTCCGGGACCTGTGGATTGTCCCCGGGAAACCCCTAGAAAAGGACATTTCTGTTTTAGCGCAAAAACTGGTCGTTTTTCATGGTTTTCTATCAGGAAGCGAGGTATGAGTATAAAATGGGTTCCCCGGGGACAATCCGTAGATCTCGGAAGCGGTCAAAGCCGTCAATGATCCATTTTATACTCATACCTCACTTTCGGATAAAGAACTATGAAAAACGAACCGTCGAATGACCAGTTTTGGCGCTAAAACTGGAATGTCTCCTTCTACGGGTTCCCCGGGGGCAATCCGTAGGTCTCGGAAGCGGCCAAAGCCGTCAATGGTCCATTTTATACTCATACTTCGCTTCCTGATAGAAAACCATGAAAAACGAACCGTCGGATGGCTAGCTTTGGTGCCAAAACTGAAATGTCCCCTCTACGGGTTCCCCGGGGGCACCCCAGCGACTTCAGAATCCGTCTTTTTGGTTGGTTTTTCATTCTTGACGTGACAGAAGACTTCTGGAATGTAATCATAATGGAAGATCGCTCAAAAAGCTTGATTCAAATGAATTTGTGGCCTGGTCCCTTTTAAAACTCCCGATCGGCACCGATTCTAAGCAAATGGCCATATCTCACTTGATTCTGGTCCGATTTCGAATTTCAACATATGGTTCCAATCAGAAAGAGCCCTACTTTATTTGTGGTTACTAATATTATTCTGTTTTCAACCACAACTTATCCTAATACCCACCACAAATTTACGGTTCTGAACCTACCTTCGAAAAACCCGGAATATCTCCGGTATCCGATGGCCATGGTCGGTTCCATGAACATATGGTGAAACTACATTAAATTTCTAGTTCAGGCATCCCTGAATTGTTAAAATCGAATAATAATTGACATAGTTACAACACATCAAATTATGCCTAAAATTTTCCTATCCCAGTTATTTTGGACATCCCCTGTATGACAAAATTGAAAAAAAAAATTCTCCGCTTTTTGATCAAACATAAGCTTCCGTTAAAGTTTTTTTTCTAAACATTTTTTTTCTTAAAGTTTTTTCATTGGATAAAAACATTTTCTCAATAACCTTAGCATACGTATGGAAAAACTAATTAGTACAGATTGTGCCAAGACTGCCAAGTAACTAGAAAATTATTCTAACTACATGTTTCATAGACAGACACATTTTAATAAAAACTTTGCATGCAGGATAAAATGAGCCAGTCAGATATGCTTGACTAAGGATGCCATAGTGCCACTAATAATATATTTTTTTAATAATCGTTGCTTAAACTTGAGCTTGGACTTGATTACCCACAATTCGTAGTTGCTACTCCGTGATTGATCAGAACAATCGAAATTGCACAGGGAACCAATAGTTGGGGCTTGGGATTAGGGGATTAGCTTTCCAACCAAAATGTGCACAGACTGGGAGTTCAGTAATTAAAGGATCAATAACGGCACAGGTTAAGTCCTTACGGTCATCTGGGAAGGGAAAAAATAGTTGGTGTGACCTCTGCATCTCCACAGTTGCCACAGAATGGGTTCTTATTAGTGGGTGGAGTAAGTAGTTACACTGGTCAGAATGCATCTTGGTAAGTGATGTGATCCATGCAACCTTGATAATATGAAAAAAAAAATGTTATTAGTTATTTTGACCGGGATATTAATGCTAACATAGGTCGTCACATATTATGACGAACTATTCAATTAGTTTTTGACGTAGAACTACGTCTGTCTTTTCTATATTGGGGTATACTTTACGATTGCAAAAAATCGAAAAACGTCACGAAAATATGATAGACTTTGATCGTTAATATCTCAGCCGTTTCTCAATGGATTTTCAATTTTCTTGGACCATTCGATCAAGGATGACTCAACGCTTCATACCCAATGTACACTACAGTCGGTTTTAACGCAATTTTGACGTAAACTACGTCTAAGGGGAAGACTCAGATACAGGGTGCAAAACCGAAATATCCAAATTCGAGACCGTCACGAAATTAGGATAGATTTCAAACGTTAATAGCGTCTTTATCTTTCGATGGATTTTCGACATTTGCTTATCAATCGATTCAGAAACTTTCCAGCAATTTGACAATTCTATTGATACTATTGATTATCAACGTTAAACTATTGAAAATGTTATTTCTTTCCAAACCGGGTGAAAAATTCAATTCCGTTCATAAATCACCAACACGGACATCAGATTGCAGTAAGGTACGGGCCTTTTGATACACTGCTTCGTTTTCCCTGTGTATAAAAAGCCCCGTGTTTCGCGTGCGCGCGTCATTTTCATTCTGGATGTCACGGCGAGCAGACCAGGGCGTCCAGAAGCGGTCCCAGTGACAACGGTGGTGCGGATGAAATTTTTTCGGTCGGTGGTGGTGGCGGTCGTGGAAGCAGCAGCACATCATTTTCATCCGTGTCCCATCTTCGGCGGATCTGGCAATCGACGGCGTTCGTTGAGCCGAATCATCGGATGGCGGTCGCGCAGCCCAGTGGCTGCTGTTAATAAGGCACATAAGTGGCAATTAATCGGTTCTTTTCAGGACCATCATTATGTTCGGGAGGAAGGTTAAGTTGAAATAATTTTCCTAAAGTGCAACCGTTAGGAACTGGAAAATTCTTCGGTGAAATTTTCTAGCGTAATTCGGAGTTATATGATTTTAGTGATTGAGAATGTTGATATTAGACGAACTTTCTTCATAGAACAAAGCATAATTGTTTGGCATCGGTAGCGGAATCATAGCATTAGTGCCGGTCTGAGCATAGGCTGTCATCGGAAGATTGCTACAGCAATTTATTCACTAATGTGGCGTTTGCAACGATTTGGACGTTGTCGGCACAACATGAAATTTTCCCGCGAGACTTTAATTTTGTATTTTTCCTGTTGATGATTGAAAACGAAATCGGTTCCGAGATGAACTTTATTCAAAGCGCAACCCTAACGTCGGTAGTTGAATCCCAAGCAAGTATCGGAAAGAGACCATGCAAACAATTGATTCGCATTATGACTGAAGAAAATTGTATGGCTTGTATGGCAGTATTGATGTTTGCTACAGATTTTTTCACGTAAACTTCGTCTAAGGGGAAGACTCAGATACAGGGTTTAAAATGGAAATTTCCAAATTCGAGACTGTCACAAAAATTAGGATTTCAAACGCTAATAGCGTCTTTATCTTTCGATGGATTTTCGACATTTGCTTATCAATCGATTCGGAAACCCTTCAGCAATTTGCCAATTCTATTGATACTATTGATTATCATTAATGCTTAATTTTTTTCTACAACAAATATGATTTTGAAAAAGTATCACCGGCGCGTGCTTACTCACAATCTACATGCTGATACATTTACAGTTACATCAAACAACTGAAAACCGAAATACGCCACTCCAAAATTACGAGGTGACAATGTTAGAAAGAGACAAAAGATAGGAAAAATAACACAGTGTGTAGTGCCTCCCCGAGTCACCTTAAGGGAAGATCCTTTAATTACGTAACGCAAAAATTGGGCATTTCAACCCCCACCCCCCCTATATCACACTTTTTGTATGAAGCATCTAAAAATTATGTATGGGTCGTCACACTTCGCCCAACCCCCCTCCCCCTCTAAGCGTTACGTAATTTGTGGACGCTCCCAAGAGCCACTTTCATTGATGGTAGCCGATCGTTAGTACTTCATATCAAATATCATATCATATCATAGCATATCAAAGAATATTGTGGCCAAATTCCATAAAATTTGGTCAACAAAAACCCCCCTGACAATAATAGAACAAAACCTGCCAAAGCCGTCATTCCCCCTATTTCAGACAAGAAAATTCAATCTGAGCGCTGCTAATGTTGATGACGACGACCGCGCGACCCACACCATCGCCGGGAATAAAATTTCCGGTAGGAGCTCCGCCGATACCGAACCACTGGTAGTGGTATCACTACCACGGTCTGCTCTCCGCGACATCTCGAACGAAATAGCTCGCGCGCGCGGAAGGGCTGCTTTCTTGTAATCAATAAAGTTGAACCTGTAGCCACGCCCCTTTGGTGAGTGTGTGACGGTTGCACAATATTTGCATTCATACCGGACAACAAAGAGGCGGGACTAATGAGCCATCTTTATTGATTATAAGAAAACTGCTCTCCCGCGCGCGAGGCATTTCATTTGAAATGTCGTGGAGAGCGGTTCCAGCATCGGCGGAGTTGCTGAGAGAATTAATCGGTTCTTCTCAGGGCCACCATTCTATACAAAGGAAGAGGCGAGGCGAATATTATTCAAAGAGCAAATTAGCCACTTGGCGACGCCATAATGTTGCCGTCCGTAGCAGAATCACGATTGCGCCCCGGGGGGAGATTCTATATAATATGAATTCGTATGAATGGCATCAGTGGCAGCCAAGTGAAAAATGTCGGAAGTGAATCACAAGCGTGCGTCGGAGGGAGTTGCTGGAGTAAATATATTCATATGAATGGTAAATTGGTAATGTGATCGCATTTTGACGTGAACTACGGGGGAGACTCTGATACAGGGTATAAGATGAAAATTTAAAAATTGGGGACCGTCACGTAGTCATGTAAGATTTTAAAAGATAATCTTTATCTTTTGATGGATTTTTGAGATTTATATATCAAATGAATCGGAAACTCTCCACCAATTTGCAAATGTTATTGAAATTTTTGATTATCAACGTTAAACTAGTGGAAATTTTAATTCCTTCCAAACCCAGTAAAAATTCAGACCCAATCAATAATCCTGCAACCCCAACACGGACATGAGGTTGTTATAAGTTACGGTCCTTTTCGCCCATCGCTCCATTTTTCTATGCATAAAAGACTCGTGTCTCATACGCGCACGTCATTTTCGTTCGAGCATTCTCAGAGAGCGGACACGATACTTCATTTGTAGTCAGCCTCACTGGAGTGAAAATTTTGCCCGCTTGCGGTCCAAGCGACAACGGCTGCCGCGTTGATGTTGGTCGCGTCGTCAATGGTGGAGCTGCGGTAATTGCTGATAGTGAATGGAGTCATTTAAAGTAAATCAATTCTTTGGATTACCATCATTACCGTGGAAAAATGGTGTTAAGCTGATAGGATTTTCCAAAGTGCAACAACTTGTGACCAGCACACTCTTGGCGTTCAGTAAAATCTTCTAGCAAGATTCTGAAATTGGTTATGTGCTGTCAGTGATTTCCAATGCGTACCATTGAGAAAAATAACAATATAAAATTGGTCAATTGGAGACAAACTTCGGTTAGTTAGGAAATTTAAATGCAAGGATGATTATCGAAGGTTAATCGGTTCTTTTTAGAACCAAAATTTTATACAAAAGAATATTAACCGAAACTAATTTTATTCAAAGTGCAAATTATTATTTGCAATAGAAATACCCAAAGTAAATTAAGCTCATTCAGAATATTTTTCGAAAAATAAGAAAAAACAACAATGAAATTGATTTTTTTCAAGTGAAACCCCTAACAAATTAAACAAACAAAACTAAACTTCTCATATTATATAAAACTCGAGAATTAAAAATTTTTGACTTAATTACATGAATATATCAGCTACTTTCAAAATGTATATTTTTAATTGTCGTATCCAACAAATTTTATGTTTTGAATATTGCTCGACACCAGTGTTGTCTCAAAAGTAATCAAAAAAACAATTTTGTAATATTCATGAATTATGGGTCTTGCTAGGTTCTTCATTTCACCAAACGGTTTTACGTAGTTTACGTCGGGCGGTCGTGTCTTGTACACAACCCTTATGATTTTTTTGTACGTGGATAGCTTTGTATGCGTTTTTTTTCACCCGGATTTCAGGATTTTCGCGGTTTTTTAGGCATGTTTTGGTATCTGGGCAGTTTTAATTTTACACGGCACATATCTTCCGCGTAAAAACTGGCTTCAGTGTGTTACAATATTTATGCATAATTATTATTATTGAAAACTTGCTAACAGTATTGCAATCGGTTTCGGTGAATCAGTCAATCCCATAAATACATCCCAAGCATTGACGTTAAATAAATGCAACTTACAGGGCTTTTAGCTGGTGCAGTTTATTTTTGCTTCCTTCCGCGCGTTTTCTTTCGGAAGCTTTTTGTTTACATACAACTACATAGTTCTACGTCACCTTTGCGTGCAACCTAATTGAGCTGCACCTTTGAGTTTTAAATGCACAAACAGATAAACATGCTGGAAACTCTATCTATTTTTTTAATTATTTTATTCTATTTACTGGAAAAAATGTTCCGTGTATCAAGTACATATAGAAAGTCCATAGATGTTGTGAAAAACAGTCTAAAAAGAGAAAAACCCAGAATAATCCACCTAGCGGTGATAGCGCCTTTCTCGTGTATTATAAAATGTAACAAGAAAAGCACATAAGAGAGGTTGAAATTGCACTTTAGGGAGATATATTCAGTTATCATTTATTTATTTATTCAGACTAAGGCCGAAGTGGCCTGTGTGGTACATAGGAGTCTTCTCCATTCAGCTCGGCCCTTGGCTACACGCCGCCAGTCTACGGAGGGTCCGCAAGTCATCTTCCACCTGATCCATCCACCTTGCCCACTGCGCACCTCGACTTCTTGTGTCCGTCCAAACGTCGTCGAGAACCATTTTCACTGGGTTACTGTCCAACATTCTGGCTACGTGCCCAGCCCACCGCAGTCGTCCGATTTTCGCGGTGTGAACGATGGATGGTTCTCCCAACAGCTGATGCAACTCGTGGTTCATTCGCCCCCTCCACATACCGTCCGCCATCTGCACCCCACCATAAATGGTACGCAACACTTTCCTTTCAAAAACTCCCAGTGCGCGTTGGTCCTCCACGAGCATCGTCCAGGTCTCGTGTCCGTAGAGGACTACCGGTCTAATGAGCGTTTTGTAAATTGTCAATTTGGTACGGCGACGCACTCTATTCGATCGGAGCGTCTTGCGGAGTCCAAAGTACGTACGATTTCCAGCCACTATGCGTCTCCGAATTTCTCTGCTGGTGTCATTTTTGGCAGTCACCAGTGAGCCCAAGTACACAAATTCTTTTACCACCTCGATTTCGTCACCACCGATGCAAACTCGCGGTGGGTGGCTCACATTGTCATCTCTTGAACCTCTTCCTATCATGTACTTTGTCTTCGACGTGTTGATGACTAGTCCGATCCGCTTAGCTTCCCTCTTAAGTCTGATGTAGGCTTCCTCCATCTTCTCAAAGTTACGTGCCATAATATCTATGTCGTCGTCGAAGCCAAATAGCTGGACGGACTTATTGAAAATTGTACCACTCGTGTTAATCCCTGCTCTTCGTATTACCCCTTCCAAAGCGATGTTGAATAGCAGACACGAAAGACCATCACCTTTCCGTAACCCCCTGCGGGTTTCGAAGGGACTCGAGAATGCCCCTGAAACTGTAACTACGCACATCACCCGATCCATCGTCGCTTTGATCAACCGTGTCAGTTTATCCGGAAATCCGTTTTCGTGCACTAGCTGCCATAGCTGGTCTCGATCGATTGTATCATATGCGTCTTTGAAGTCGATGAATAGATGATGTGTGGGCACGTTGTATTCGAGGCATTTCTGCAGTACTTGGCGAATGACGATTACCTGGTCCGTGGTGGAGCGTTCGCCCATAACTCCCGCCTGGTACTGCCCCACGAACTCTCTTGCAATTGGTGTTAGTCGGCGGCATAAAATTTAGGAGAGTACCATGTAGGCGGCGTTCAGCAATGTGATTGCGCGGTAGTTGCTGCAATCCAGCTTATCGCCCTTTTTGTAGATGGGGCACACGACACCTTCCATCCACTCCTGCGGCAGAACCTCATCCTCCCAAATCTTGGTAATCACCCAGTGCAGCGCACTAGCCAGTGCCTCACCACCGTGTTTAAACAGCTCTCCTGGTAGTTGGTCAACTCCAGGAGCTTTGTTGTTTTTCAGCCGGCCGATCTCCTTCTGGATATCCTAGAGATTCGGAGCCTGAAGTCGTATGTCCTGCGAGCGTGCTCCCAGGTTCATTACCATACTACCACCGTTGTCTGCCATATCGCCATTCAGGTGCTCTTCGTAGTGCTGCCGCTTCCATTGGATCGCCTCACGCTCGTTCGTAAGAAGGTTCCCGTTTATGTCCTTACACATATCGGGCTGTGGCACGTGACCCTCACGTGAACTGTTTAACTTCTCATAGAACTTTCGTGTGTTATTAGTGCAATAAAGTTATTCCATCTCTTCACGGTCCTGATCTTCCTGCTGGCGCTTTTTCCTCCGAGAAATCGAGTTTTGTCTTTTCCGCGCCCGTTTGTATCGTGCCTCGTTCGCCCTCGTGCGGTGTTGCAGCAATCTCGCCCATGCTTCATTCTTCTCCTCAACTAACTGCTCATATTCGCCGTCATACCAGTCGTTTCTCTGATCCGAAGCCACCGTGCCAAGTGCAGCGGTTGCGGTGCTACCAATGGCGGATCGGATATCTCTCCAGCCATCTTCAAGAGACGCTGCGCCTAGCTGCTCTTCCGTTGGGAGTGCCACTTCCAGCTGCTGCGCGTATTCTTGGGCTAGTCTACCGTCTTGTAGCCGCCCAATATTAAGCCGCGGCGTCCGACTTCGACGCGTGTTGTACACCGTCGAGAGTTTTGAGCGCAGGCATACTGCAACGAGGTAGTGGTCGGATTCAATATTCGCACTGCGGTAAATGCGGACGTTCGTGATGTTCCAAGCTTCCAATCGTGATCCTTTATTCGTGATCCATTATCTCTTATATTGTTCGTAATGATTGGTTTTCTAGGCGGCTTATTGGGCCTGCGCAAACCACCTGTCTCGCCGGAGGGCCGTCGTGTCAGGGCTGTTTAGCGTCCCACCTAACACCAGGACTTGGGCTAAATGTCCATCGACTAAATGTCCATTCGACAAAATGTCCTTTCAACCAAACGATACTCGACAAAATTTCCTACGCCACTAACGAACTTAAAATTCATTTTCGACTAAATGTACCTTTGGCCAAATGCCCATTCGTCGTAATATCCTTTCGACCAAATGTCATTCGACGGAAAGTCTTTCGACAAAATGATATAGATTCGGTCAAACGGCATGTTCCTATGCAGCCAAATGATGTGTTCGGCCGAATAATCTATTCGGCCAAACAACTTTTGGCCTAGTAGCCTTCGGCCAAATTGCATTCGGCCCAACGGAATTCGGCCAAACGGCTCTTCCTCTGACATTAGGCCGAAAGCCGGTAAGCTGAAGGTCTTTAAGCCGAATGGCGATTATGGCGAATCAGCAGTGGGTAGTGAGAAGGAAGAAGTAGGAAGGAAGAAAGAAGAAGGAAGAAGGAGGAAGGAAGAAAGAAGAAGGAAAAAGGAGTAAGAAGAATGAAGAAAGAGAAAGGAAGAAGTAAGAAGGCAGGAGGAAGAAAGAAGAAGAAACGAAGAAGCAGAAAAGAAAAAGGAAGAAACAATATAGAAGTAGGAAGAAGAGAGATAGAAGAAAAAAGATAATAGAATAAATAAGCACACATAAGGAAAAAAGAAAAAAGAAGAAAAATGTAAGAAGAAGTAAAAATGAAATCAGAGCGAAGAAGAAGGAAGGAACAGCGAAGAACAAAGAAGGGAGAAGAAATCAGGAAGATGAAAGATGGAAGAAGCAAGCAGAAAGAAGGAAAAAAAAGTGAGGAAAAACTTCTCATTTCTCACGTTTTGCTTCTTACTTTTCATTCGGCCTAATGGCCTGACGCCAGTGGAATCGGACCTGGGAACCCTAATCGTTCGAGGAAACTGAAGGAACATCGCACAAGACCGACGATTATGGAGCTGTAGAATACTCCAGGCATAGGTGTATCGACGCAGAAGCCAACCAGGTTTCCAGGTAGATATTATAAAAGGAAAATATGGCAGAATGTCATAGTGCCAAGATTGAGCTATTTCATGTTTATCCGAGATCACACGGGATTCGCATTGTCCTGGATCAATTACGTAGTCCCGCCGCTCTTGAGAACGACAAGCGTGCTTTTTCGAACAACTTTTTACAACAGTACGAGTACCAGAAGGTTGGAAAAGACCTGCCATTTCATAATATGAAGCTTCAATTATTACGCCTTTTCAAATAAAACAAGCGGTAGCTTGCCATACTCACAACTAGCTTCTCTGCAAGGACCAGATGAAAAAGTGTATGCAAATACGTTGGACAAGGTGTACCTCCGAGTCGAGAAAGCCGCGCAAATTTTTTTCACTTCCACAATTATTAACTGCAAGGTTTCTAAGCCATGGTACCATTTTTGAATTAGTATATCATGAGGCTAATACGATGATACTTTTATGCCCAGGGAAATCGAGACAAATTCCAATCCGAAAATTGCCTAGACCGGCACCGGGAATCGAACCCAGCCACCCTCAGCATGGTCTTGCTTTGTAGCCGCGCGTCTTCCCTCTCACCGTCTTATCGTCTCACCACCAATTGCTTGAATATTGCAAAAAAACTAAGATTTTATCTGTATTACAAATTACTTACATCTGTTTGAGGTAAATAAAATACATTGGACTAGAGTGTTTTAGCTATTTAAAGTGGAGTTTCCAGAGGAGATTACCTTTGTAATACATTTTCATTTATTTGATGCATTGATGAATTTTCTCTCTTCAAGTCACCTAAGATTTGAGATGTATTGCCATCATGTATTAAGACAGAACTGCAGCTTTCATCGAATCCGCATCCTATGTTTAACGACCGCCAAGGGACCGTTGAGGATGCATGGAATCTATCGCATCTCACGCTACTACGCAGAACAAGGCCTATGCATTCAATCACAATCAGAAGGAACGCCCCATAAGACACATCTGTACACGTCACGACCATATGATCCGTTGCGATAACAACATGACAAATGTTTCCGTTCGATCAACGTATTGGCTTCTGGTTAGGTTATCGCTCTCAGCCCAAGCCATGCACACGACGCAACGTCTCAGCCTTGCCCCAAAACAGCCACAGCCACAGCGGATGGAATTGAGTGAGTGGGTAAATTTGGGTATTGATGAAGCAACAAAACGAAAATATTTTCCGGTTTCCACGAGTAGGGCAGTAGGTAGTAAAATTGGGCCAATGAAGAATGATGGGGCACTTTATGGCAACCAGCAGGGGCAGGGGCAGCACCTACATGAGTATGTACCTAATACAAGTCGGCGTAAGAGGCATACGGCGGTGGGGGAAAAAGGGTTTATTGACAGACGAACAAGTGAGTTAGTAAGACATTTCGCACAGTAATGGAGCAATCTTGTTAAACGTTATCGTCGTTAGGCTCGTAAATTTAATCAAGTAGCATCAGCCAGAAGGGGTGCTGCTGCGATCTTGATGGGATTAGATTGTTCAGTTAGGTCCATAAAATTGAATATTCTGAGTCTGGTATGCCTTTCAAAGCCAGACACTTCAATCATAAAATATTACTTGTACGTAGTTTTCACATGTAAAAAATCAAATTAAATAAAAATGCGTACAAGGATATGACTTTCTCAGTCTCCGGGTTGGTCAAAACGGCTATGTTTTAATTTATGGACAATTTCCGACGTTTTGGCAGGATGTATTCTGCCTTATTCAAAGGAAAATTATCAGGGCAGAATACATCCTGTCGAAGTCCTGAAAAAGCCATATCGTTGTGAACAACAATATTTCCAGTCGGCAATTAATAACCGTTATATAAAAATTGTACATAAAATGTACTTACGCTACCATCGTTTTCTTCTTTATTCTTTCTTCTTCTCTGTTTTAACTTCTTCTCTCTTTCTTCTTTTTCCTTCTGTTTTATTTCTTCTTCCTTCTTTCTTCTGTTTCCTTTCATCTTACTTCTTTCGTTCTTCTTGATTCCTTTTTTTCTTCCTTATTTCTTTTTTCTTTTTTTTCTTTTTTTTATCGTGTTTTCCCTAGGATGTTTTTTCATTCTTCTTTCTTCTATCTTCTTTTTTGGTTGTTTTGATTTTCTTTCGTTTTCTTTTCGTTTATTTCTTTCTTGTTGGAGAATTAGTTTCAAAACATCACAATCTGCCATTCTAAAGAATTGATTTAGAAAATCGAATACATTCACTGACTCTTATCAATCGAAAAAGCCAATGGCTTCCACGTTTATTGACCCTTTAAAGATTTTGATAAGATTTACTTCATAAATATTAAATTAAAATCATCATACAAATCTAGTTTAGATATATGATTTCACTAATGGTACCATTCGGTTTTCTGTCTCCGCATTGATTGTGTCACATGATGTACCGGGACTTTTATACTAAAACACTCATTAGGCGAGAAAAAAACTCAGACATGCAGATAACACCATCAAATATATGAACCAAAACGCGTCAACGTTCTCTAAGCTTCCGAAGACGACGACGTTGAATATCTCGACAAGGACGGTGCCACATTGAATCCTACTTCTGTGTAGCTCATTTGAAACCATCGCAAAAAGGTGGCCCCCAGCATGCGAGCATTTGCACTGACACAGAAAAAAAGAACAAGCTAAGCTCTGGGTTCGTATGCTACTGATGATGATGATGATGGGTGGTGGCGAACGAAAAAATGAAAGTTGTAAATTGAATTATATTTTGACTGATGGGAAGAAATAGGCGCCTGGGTGCACCACAAGCAGTCTTTACAAAGCTTTTCTGATATTAGGGGCAATGTTATATGAATCCCAACGTTCAAAATGGAAGGTTCTATTACTTCTTTCCAATTCTAAGAGTAGTATAAATGCACACTTTGATAGATCTACGATCTACTGTGTGCTGGTGAAAAAGTTATTAAGTAATGTTTAGGTTCCTTTTAATTATGAATGGTGCATGAAAATGCGTTCTGACGACAAGCACCTTAAATAAAACGCACAATTGACGGCGACACACGAAATGGATCGCTGCTGCTGAAGAATTTGTTTCGTGGTTTCGTGTAGCGAAGCCGGCATTATAATTTTGGGAAATGGAAATGTAAGTATGAGCATACATAAATTGAGTTTGCTTAGGCATAAATGCCAGCATGTAACCGGTTAGTAAAATGGGAGACAGTGTTGTCCTACACTCAAGGCAAAAAATTCTGCTCTTTGATTTTACTCCATGATGGGAGATAAAGTTCAGCAGTTTGCATTGTCCTCCTTATAACGATAAACGTAAGCGGTAATATGACAAATTATATAAATTTGATTAGGTGGAAGATTGATTGAATTTGAAAGAGTTCCAGGGGTTTATTTTGTAGCACGAGTCGTGCAACTTAATTCGTCAATTATCGTAGGCGGTCACAGTAGGCGGACATTTCAACACACAAGAAAGTAAGAAAGTTCTATTTATACTCACTAACAGACTGCACGTTGAAGCTATCAGCTCAAAAACTTTGAACTGCTTAGTCGCTGTATTTGTTTATGACTGAAAAGTTGTAATTGTTTTAAAATCTATCTGGTCGATATTTAGATTTAATATTTTTTATATCGATATGAAGATACAATGCGGTTGGTTTCCCGACGAACTTGTTGAGAGTCAACATTGTGAAAAGTGTTTCAGTCTTTTGAGCGTATTTTGAATTTTGCTAATAGGTAATCGTGAAGACCTAAGATCCAGGCTCTCTACTCTACTCTACACTCTACACTAATTGAGGTAATGTCTGTGTGTGTCTGTGCGCAAAAAAGTCTTACTTTTTGGGCATTTACTCTTAGCCGATATTCTCACAACAGGTTGCATACGACGCTAAATCCTGTCCTATTTGTTTCCTTTTGGAAGTTGTCCAGATCTGTCTATATATGTACTCCGAAGTTGTGGTAAAAATGCGTTTTTTACACGAAAAGGCGTAAAAAATCTCACTATTTTTTGGTGCTTGCTTATCCTTCTTCGATTTGATGTTTTGTGAATTTGCATTCGACATGTAATCCTGTCTAATTCGCCTGTCATAAGACGAATCTTTTTAATTCCACCACGTTGTAATCATTACAGATACGTATTTCGACCTCGACTGAAAGGCCATCTTCAGTGTCTCGTACTTGATTCGAGATGAATTAAATGAAATACACTGGGTGTGGGGTTGGAGTAAAATACCTCCATCGTGTATTTGCCGGGGTGCTCCTTAACATGTCAGCAGTTGAATAAATTTGGATTCATTCTCCCGTTACCGATATCATTATGCACAATTCTTCAACGGTTGTTGATCAGCACATAGCAAGCCATGACTCTTCCTCTTTCAGTCATTGACCATCGGACGAGCTGGACGTGGACAGGACGCTCAACACCGGCATTGTAAATCGGCCAAATTGGTGTATTTTCAGTTCCCACATTTGGCGATCCGTGCCAGGTTTTATTGTCAGCCAGACAATAAAGCAAACGCCTTAATTTATCTACCGTTAACCAGCATCCATAATTCAATAAATTGGTGAGTAAAAGCTAAACAATAAAAAAAAAGAATGGCCGAACAGAACCCCAATTTTTTTCCGTGAAAAATTGTGTGGAAATGGAATACTAGATGGCATAGTATCGCTAAACGTTCTGGGAAGTGTCGCCATGTGATAAAATCCCATGCTACGGGCTGGGACTCCTTGTTGGACGGTTGTATGTCATATCAGACGGGACGTCTGGTAGAATAGTATGCCGTAGAGGACTTCTGCGAGGTAATTTTTTAACGTAGCGGGATGCTCGTTAGTGATATCGAGGGAGGCCAAACGGGACGTTTGGTGTTCGATTGAGACCCTTGTGAGAAGCATGCAATGCGATTGGAAGTTATATCAGGTGGGACGCCTGGTAGAATCTTGGGACTTTTGTGAAGTATTTTAGTAACGCGGCTGGATGCTTGTTTGCGTAATATAGTGTGGGACGTTTGGTCTATGATTTTCCTGCCACAGGTTGGGACTCCTGTGAAGATGGTTTAAATGACGAATTTATATTGAGGATTTATGTATCGAACGGGACGTTTGGTGAACAGTTTACACGCTCAAGAGAAGTTGCTTTGTAATGTGCTTGTTTTATTATGATGAATTAAACTAGACGCTAAATTGTTGTTTCCAAAACATCACCATGAAGGAAGATAATGTCGAAGTCAATAATAATCTAAGTGGAAAAGCAGTATGTACAGTAGCCAGTAAATTCGTTATTGAGATGGGTTTTGATTTGCTTGTTCCCGAAGTATAGGTAATACTGAATTTGATCATCCAAAACAAGGTTGCAACTAAATTGATGTGCAGAGATTTTAGGTGTTTCGGTGAAGCCACGATATAAACACCGAGTACACGATGCGGCGACGCTGCGTTCACACAAGTACGTGGGTACATTTCTAGTTGATGTAGGGTACTTACTATTGCACTTATGTACATAGACGTGAGGTGCTATGTTAGTCAAAAACCCGCACGTGAGCACCGGGTTTAAGGAGGCGCAGGGTTTGTAGCATGGAAATCATGTGGTCAAAACAGTTGCAATGATCAGAGGAGATGTTCAGTAGCTACGTTATTTATAACGGTACCATTAAATTGCATTCAAATGAAAATGCAGTGGAGAGAAGGTTTGAACTAAGTGTTAATATTGAGCTCATTCAACTTCAGGTTCTCGCTGAAAATTCTTACGAACACGAACGCATGGTTAAAGGTTGAAAATAATCTCATTTGACTTTGTCGTGACAGCGGCTCGTGATTACAAATAACTAAGGGTGTGAGGGTGAAATGCAGCGTGTTTGAACACGTTCGCAGAAAGCCTAATTACAGTGGCTGGTTTGTTTTCATCCCAAAGCCGAAATTTCAAAAATATAACCACGTGGTTTCTGGATGGCCCCTTATGAGTAACTATCTTCAGAAATGTTAATCAATGTAATGTGAAATGCTGCGATTCTAATGGAGACAGGGAGGTACCAGTAGCATAATGATGCATTCTATGGATTAGTGATTGATTCCAATAGAATTGGTAGTTTTGACAGAATATCATCTTTGAGATCTTCGTGGTGGGGATAGTTTTCTGGAAGACCACCGAAGAAAAAGGTTGGAGGTTTGAAAACCGCAAGGTAAATTTGGAGCGAACATAGAATAAAAATAACTTGAATTTGTAGAAGATCACGGCTGAATAGTTTGTCAATTTGAAAGGCATTTACATAGTTTGAAAACTAGGGTTACCACTAGAAAGTTGTGAGCAGTTTGTATGTATGTGAGGCAATCAAATATTAGATAAGATTAGGAAAGTTTGTTCAACTCACTTAGAAGAGATGAAAGTTGTAAGCTTCCAACTATTAGTAAGTAAACCAAATTAAACTGAGATGATCAATACACTTGCCTTTGCTGTTTTAGAAAGCAGTCGCCTGTTTTACACACATATTCCTTGTCCTGAAATAAGGTGTAACCGACAGGGTATCGTATAATTAATATAAATTACAATTACAATATTTTGTAGCCCTAAAATAGTCGAATAGTGGGAAGCCCATCGTTTAGAATTCACTTTCTTGTTTGGCAGCCCATACTAGGAGATTTCTTTTCTCTTTTTGCAATGGGAGAAGAAGGGGGATGTGGGGTTGGAGTAAAATACCTCCATCGTGTATTTGCCGGGGTGCTCCTTAACATGTCAGCAGTTGAATGAATTTGGATTCATTCACCCGTTACCGATATCATTATGCACAATTCTTCAACGGTTGTTGATCAGCACATAGCAAGCCATGACTCTTCCTCTTTCAGTCATTGACCATCGGACGAGCTGGACGTGGACAGGACGCTCAACACCGGCATTGTAAATCGGCCAAATTGGTGTATTTTCAGTTCCCACACTGGGGTCGCTTTTCACGCGATTTTTTGCGCGACTTTTTTACACGATTTTTTTACTAGGATTTTGTCATTTACGTTTTTTTTACGTGAATTTATTTTTTACGCGGTTTTATGAAAGAGTCTTGAAATCACGTAAAAATTGTAAAAGTTGATTTCTGATCGACTTTTTCAAAAGTCGATTTTTAGGCGGTTTTCAAAAAAATATTCTTAGTCTTTTTCGAGGGAAAACACTTACACAGATGAAAATATGTTGTGATTTTAAATGTATTTTCATGCACGTATTTGGAGCATGCAAATAAACCTAATATTCAATCGATCTCAGAATTCTTGGGGGGTCTCGTGGCGTAGTTGGTCACACGTTCGCCTTATAAGCGGATGGTCATGGGTTCGATTCCCAACCCCCCCACCACAACCTTTCGTCATGCCGCTGGAAGATGCGCGGTGGACGACGCTTTGGGGATCGCTCGTTCATCATGATCATCTAACGGCGACATTGACATTTGTATTTCTCTGAGGCATTCCTCTAACCAACCACGGATTAATGGCAACCAACCATGGCACGGCACACAGACTGAACTGGATGAATGGATAGAAACCACACTACAAAAACAAACAACATACCATCACCTGCTCATCGCTGCTACCAAGATTTTTTTATGTACAGGTTATCCGACTTCGTCAGTAGATGGGAATAACCAGCGCTTGGGGGGAAACATACATTTTCAGTGCAAAACGTAAACAAACGAGCATAAATTCCATACAAAAATCCAAGATGGCTGAGTTGGGGATATTGACAAGTCGGATAACCTGTACATAAAAAAATCTTGGCTGCTACATCGATAATGCAGTAGCGGAAGCAGCAAAAATACCAATAGGAACAATAAGGTAGAAAATCTAATTAGATAGATTGGCTCTGTACAGTAAGTTAGACGGTTATAGATGTCACATGTAATACGCTCACGTTGTGCCTAATTGGACGAAAGAGCTGATAAAATAAGCAAATAAAAAAAAAATCTCACAATTCTTTTAAATCAAAATAAATTTGAACGGTGCTTGCTTGTGAAATTCAATCAAATTTAATTGAATATCGAATGCTAATTCGTTTGATGGGAAAAGCTGCAGTTTTACACGTCGTTGAATTTTAAAGATTATTTGCTGTGTAGAGTATTAAATGGAGGTACGATGCTGGGTCATCAAAGTGAAGGCCGTCAGTCCCGAAGGTCATTTGGCCACAGCCGTTAGGCCGAATGAGAAGTGAGAAGTGAGAATTGAGAAAAAAAGATATAATATGGGGGAATTGAAAAGCAAGAAGGAAGAAGTGAGAAGGGAGAAGTAAGAAGTAAGAATCGAGAAGTGAGGAAGTGAGAAGTAAGAAGTGAGAAATAATAAGTGAGAAGTGAGAAGTGAGAAGCAAGAAGTATATAGTGTTAAGTGAGATGGGGGGGGGGGGGGGGGGGGGGAACAAGGGAGAATTGAGAAGTGATAAATGAGAAGTAATTTGTGAGAAGTGACAAGCAAGAAGGGAAGTGTGGAGTGTGATGAGAGAAGCGAGAAGTGAGAAATAAGAAGGTAGAAATGAGAAGTGACAAGGGAGGGCCGAGAAGTGACTAGTGAGAAGTGAGTAATGAGATAAACATGTGAGATGTGAGAAGGGAGAAGCGAGAAGAGATAAGTGAAAAGCGAAATGTGAGAAGTGAGAAGCGATAAGTGAGAAGTGACAAATGAAAAATTAGATACGATAAGTGAGAAGTTTGAAGCGAGAAGAGAGAAGCAGGAAGTAAGTGTGGTGTGAAACGAGAAGCGAAAAATGAGAAGCGAGAAGGAAGAAGTGTAACCGTTCGGGGAATGTTCATGAGGATTTGCTAAACGATGGCTTTAGCGCCTCTCTCAAAGAGATACCACCGGTCGTGTTCGATTTGCCTTATGCGACTTATGGAGACCTTTTCGCTCAGGGAAATTCTCGATCGGTTAGCGGAATGATAATAAGTGATTTCGTAACGCATGCACTAACTATGACTCTTTATTCGTACGAATTTTAGGGAAGGCATAAGGAATGTTTACTCATACGAGCAGGGAAAAGAAATTAAGCTTAATTTGATTAGCGAGTACCGTCGTGCGGGGCTTCTTTTGACTCAGGGGGCTACTTTGAATTTTTGATTTTCTCAAGAAGTTAAACGATAAAAATTTCAAATTTGAAACAGAAAGTTGCCATCCAAATATCAGCAAGACACTCTAATGGTGATAGTGGCAATTGGGTAGTAATTAACGTTATAATTCTCGTTTCAAAATGTCCAAAGTAGCCCCCGATTCGTCAAAAGAAGCCCCGCACGACGGTATGCTTTATTTGCCAACTGGTTTAATGGCGAGTATTAGTCGTACTTGCGCCAAAAAAACTTAATCTTTTGAAATCATTTTACTATTCAACTATTCAAATCTGAGCTATCATTTAATTTGATTCTAAAGCATATTCAAAAAAAAATGCGCCAACCGATTAGTATGGTGATCGGAGGCATGGCGCCTGTTGCCGCCTATCTGAAGCTCACATGCGTGCCATAATGAGTTGAGCTTTTATAACAAATGCTATAAACTTGAAATTGATACAGGAACGAACAGGTTTTACGAACGCAAACGAAACACGACACACTTTCACAGATTAAAACCAATTTTAAGATTTATTTTTATTTAAACGGTTCTAATTGAATATTTTTATTTAAACTTAAATGAAATAAACGTAAAACGTTACAGAAGTAAAAAGTGGATGAAAAATAAGATGTGCGAAGTGAGAAGTGAGAAAAAGGAAGGGAGAAATGAGAAGTAAGAAAACGGTAGTGAGAAGTGAAATGTGAGATTTACAAAGCGTGAAGTAAGGAATGATATGCGAGTAATGAGAAGTAAAAGGTGAGTAGTGGAGGAAAGTGATTTTTGTAAAGTGAAAAGTGAGAAGTAAATAGTGAGAAGTGAGATATGAGAAATCAGAAATGAGAAAGAGAAGTGAGAAGTAATATGTTAGGTGTGAGATGTAAGGAGTGAGAAACAAGAAGGGAGTAGAAAAACCACATCAATAAAGCTTGAGCTTGATTGACTGCTCGTAGTTGCTACTCCATTATGACCAGATCAGCTGTTCTTGCACAGGGAACCAACAGACGTTTGCTTGGGACTAACACACATCTTCAATATACAAGTACTGGTGATCTCATTTGTTAGGTCACACTGGCGCCTGCCACGTCAGAATGCAAGTCAATGTAGGGAAGGGGGAGGAAATGATGATGCAATCACTCGCCCACTGAAAGCCGAATATACCTCTGCACTTGCCACGAGTTCATGCGGAATTTGTTGGAATTTTTGGGTTAGGTTCGAGAGGCAGAGGTCCGTCTTGGTTAACGAGCTGCCAATGTGACAGATGGGAGAGGGCAACTGATGGAATTTATAATTGTATGTAGGAAACGAGCTCTATAGTTCATTTCCAATTCTAGCAGATTACTGTTAGAATACTCAAGTTGAAGGTATAGGAATAGTAATGAAAACGGTATGGAAGTCCATTTCCAGTTCTAGCGATTGCTAGAACATGAGAAATATAGAGAAAGATACAAAGTAGGAGAATGAAACGGACCTGGGATTGAACCCACGACCTCCTGCGTATGAGGCAGAAGCAGTAGCCATATGACTACCAAGCCCGCTAGTAGAAAAACCACATCAATAAAGTCTAAAAAAAAAAAAAAAAAAAAAAAAAAGAAGGGAGAAGTAAGATGTAAGAAGTGGAAAGTGATAAGTGAAAAGCGGGAAGTCAGAAGTGAGAGACGAGAAGTGAATAGTGAGAAGTGAGAAATGAGATAAATATGTGAGATTTGAAAAATGAGAAGTGAGAAACGAGAAGTGATAAGTGAGAGCCGAGAAATGAGAAGCTACAAGTGAGAAGTGAGAAACTCGATACGAGAAGTGAGATGTAAGATGTGAGAAGCGAGAAATGAGAAACGAGAAGTGATAAGTGAGAGCCGAGAAGTGGGTTTAAAGCGACAAATTCGAAGTGAAATTGAGAAGTGAGAAATTCAAAACGAGAAGTGAGATGTTAGATGTGAGAAGTGACAAACCAGAAGAGATGAGTGAGAGCCGAGAAGTGGGTTGGAAGCGACAAATGAGAAATGAGAAATTCAATACGAGAAGTAAGAAGCCAGAATTGAGTTGTGAGAAGTGAGATGTGAGGAGCGAGAAATGAAAAGTAGTAAGATGTGAGAAGTGAAGGCAAGAAGGGTGAAGTTAGAAGATAGATGTGGGGAGTGTAAAGTGATAAGTGAGAAGCGAGAAGTGGGAAGTAAGAAGTGAGGAGCGATAAGTGAGAAGTGAGAGGCGAGAAGTGAATAGTGAGAAATGAGAAATGAGATAGAGATGTGATATGTGAAAAGTGAGAAGTGAGAAACGAGAAGTGATAAGTGAGAGCCGAGAAATGAGAAGCTATAAGTGAGAAGTGAGAAATTTGATACGAGAAGTGAGATGTAAGAAGTGAGAAGTGAGAAACGAGAAGTGATAAGTGAAAGCCGAAAAGTGAATCGAGAGAAGTGAGTTGTGAGAAGTAAGACATGAGAAGTGAGGAATGAGAAATAAAATGCAATATGTGAGATGCCGGAAGGGTACGATGGGCAGGACATGTCGCAAGAATGCCGGACAGCAACCCTGCAAAGATGGTGTTCGCTTTCGATCCGGCAGGTACGAGACGGCGTGGAGCGCAACGGGCGAGATGGGCAGACCAGGTGCAGAACGACTTGGCGAGCGTGGGGCGTATCCGAGGATGGAGAGATGCGGCCTCGAACCGTGCATTGTGGCGTCAAATTGTTGATTCAGTGTTATCTGTTTAGATATTAACTAAATAAATTAAATATGTGAGATGTGAGAAGTGAGAAGCAAAAAGATTGTAATCCTGACGCCATACTTGTTTGGCTACACTAATTGAGAGTTCGTTTGGCTACACTCGTCTTCGCCTCAGCTCGTTCATAGATCCTACGTTGTCTATAATCTAGATTTGGGTACAATGTTTAGATCACTACCCGGGATGCGGGTGGTCGTCCAGCAACTCGATAACATAATCGAGTTCGCATGTGGAAGGCGGAACATCAGTAAGGAACTGAAACACAACCTGCTAGTTCACCACCATGTTGTTCGAGTCGTATGACATGAACAGGACGATTTTATCAGCCACCCAGGGGAAGCAACCATTTTTGTCTGACTTGTGCTGCTCGGGAAGATATCTTGGGTGACGGCGCCGAGGGGAGGTCGTTGGAGACGGAAGTAACTTTCCAATGCAAGCAACTGGATGAGGTGACGAACGCGGACGACGTCGTCTCTGCCGTTAGAGAGCAGTGAGGTACAAAGGTCTTCGATTTGGCACGCAGCTAGCCTACCCTAGGTCATGGAAAGAGGGATGTTGAAATGGGCTGGTCAGTAAGCCCAACAGGCAAACTTCAGCCACCTTCAGTGGGCAGGTACTATTGGTGCTTAGAGTCGGGACATAAGTCCTACGAATTTAACGGCCTAGACCGTATCAACCTGTGTCGTCATTGTGGAAGGTCACAAGGCGCAGGAAAACGATAAGTCACCAATGTGTCCACCTGGGCCAGCAAAAAGCAAGCATGCAATCACGTTATGGGTGGACCTCCGTGTCCCACAGAGAGAAAAACAAGAAGAAGCCATGCAAGAAACACAGTTGAATCTTAACCATTGTGCATCTGTCCAGCAGCTGCTGTGGCAGTCGGTCTCAGAGTCGAGGACGGATATCGCTCTCCTATCCGACCCGCACAACGTCCTTGACTCGGGTCGTTGTTTACGTGACTATTTTCAAGCGCATCTCGGAATTTATTCCATGTACCACAAGGAGCATGCAATATATTTGAAACAGGTCGACAGACTTTTGCTTACGCGTGTAGATCGAAAGGCCTTGCTGCAGGAATTGAAACAGGTCGACAGACCTTTGGTTACGCGTGTAGATCTAAAAGCCTTACTCAAGTTTTTTTTGATATCCAAGAAGTTATGCTGTGTACACATTCTATTATCTGTACTACAAGGTGCATGCACCATATATGAAACAGGTTGACAGACCTTTGGTCACGCGTGTAGATCAAAAGGCCTTACTTTAGGAATTTCTTGGATGACCGAAAAGTTACGATTTGTACACATTCTATTCTATGTAGCACATGGAGCATGCACCATATTCGAAACAGGTCGATTGACCTTTGGTTAAGCGAAAAAAATAGCGAAAAACCGTTTTTTTTTATCAAAATACGTTTTTTACGCGATTTTTTAGATTTACGCGGATTTTTTCATTTTTTTTTACGCGGATTTTTAAAAAGGTTAGGAAACAAGTGAAACCCCCAATAAATCGATTTTAAGTGAAGTCGATTTTTACGCGGTTTTTGGGATTTACGCGGTTTTGATTTACGTGAAACGTATCCCCCGCGTGAAAACCGACTCCAGTCTGGTGCTAAACTCGTCTTATGACAGATGAAGACGCTCCACTGAAAGAGCTCAATCATTTTCCTGGCTCATTGTTTCCTACTGAAAATTGGCACGATCGGACCCGATTGGTCAAAATATATTTTCTATTGACCAAAAAGAGTAAATACAGTCGACTCTCTACATCTCAATGTTCTATATCTTGATATTTCTCCCTCGATGATTTCCTCGGTTCCATCAATCTACAAACATTTTTGATGTTTTAATCAAGATCCTCTCTCCATATGTCGATATCATCAAATTTCAAGGCTACTAGACCATTTTGTGACAATTACAAACACATCGAGAACGAAAAAATTAAATTTGTTTTGTTGTTTTTTTTTCGTAGCAACGAGCTTTTTTCGATCTAGTACCCATTTTAATTTTCCTTCAATTCCTCAATCTCTCCTTAAATATTTTGATGGTCCCTTCAATATCGAGATGTGGAGAGGTAACTGTATAATCAAGCCCATTTGTCAGGCACTTATCCGATTTGCTTGCAACAAGTTGCATTCGACGCAGAATTATTTCCCATTGTTTCCTATTGAAAATTGAGCAGATCCGAAAATAGGTTTGCAAATTATGGCTAAAATATATTTTTTTATACGTAAAATGCATTGCAAAAACTCATTTATTTTCCGGCGTTTATCCTTAACCGATTCCCTCGTAATAAGTTGCCTTTAACGGGGAATCCTATTTCATTATTTCTTATGGTGAAGCCAAGTAGACGCGACGCGACAGTGCAATTGACAATTCATTGATAATATTTGAGGGGGTTAGAAGCAGAGGGGTGTAAGTGACATTTTGGTAATGGTGAAAATTAATGGTTTGTGTGCAAAGTACACTTTAAAAACTTACTTATTTTATGGTCCGATGGTACTGTTCCCTAGGTTATAAAAAGTTATCAATATTCGAATAAAATAATGTAAAATTATTTATGCCTTGAAAAGCATGAGTGGTTCTGCTGCTGATAAAATTCAAGCAAAATAAGTTTGATCAAACTTTGATTCCAAAATGCAATTTATGTTAGTTCAGACTGTATTATTGGAGGGGAGATAGTTCTTGCGGTTATCCATGCCAACAATGTACTCGCAACGAGTTCCAAGAGTAGCATCGCACAGGAAATAGAAATGCCGATACCGTAGACGACCCACAGCAGTTGTAATCTGTCCATGTCAAGCACTTCACTGTCCACGAATGCATACTTTGGTGAGTCGTGATACTTAAGCTCGGCACTTTTTTCCCAATAGTCGATTAATCCCGAATTGAAAAGCCAATCGAAATACTGCTTGAAATATCCGTATATCAAAGCGTCTTTGGCGAACGCATAGAAAGAAGGAATGATACTTAGCTTTTCCGGAATCACGTGAAACCGTGGGCGAACATTAGAGCCAATTTTTTGTCGATCGTGTTCTAATTGTTCCGCCAGGATAGTTTTTGCTGTGGAACATACCATTATATAGCCATATGTCGTGTTTTGTATGTCGTTTACCATGGACGGTACGACAACAAGCTTCGGTTCGAGTTCCTTTCTAACATCTAATGTCTCGTTGACAACCAATCTATGCACAAGAAGTTTTCCGGACGACTTCACGTATTCATCGATAGTTACTGGATCACGTTCGAAGCGGTAAGTGGTGAGATGGGTGATGAATTTGACCAAATAGGCTTCAAAAAGAACGGATAGCAGACAGGAACAGCCGACAACAAGAAAACGTTCAATTCTTCGCATCTCTTGGTGAGATCGGGACGGTCCACAGAACAGTGTTAGGATGAGATTCTGATGGAACAGCTTGTGCCACATTCTGCTGGCGAATCCAACGGCAAGCAGAAAACAGCACAAAAATATCCATGAAGAGATCTTGTATGGATGCAGCAGATGATGAAAAAGGTACTTTGACTGCACCTTAGGCACCATTAGGCACAACCCATCCGTTTGGGGAAGTAACATTTCCACCGTCCAATCCGACAGAAATCCCTTTCTGTTGATGAGGGCAGATAATTGGTTCCTAGAGAACATGCTTTGCAATTTATTTACAATGGCCATGACGTTATCCTTCTCCATGATATCGATTCTATACGCTTGTCCCATGTGTTCCATGATGGTTTTGAACACGATAACATCCAATCCGTCCAAGTGGCCATCGCGGAATTCAACTGAAGGTTTCGTTAAGATCGCTCCCAAGATATTAGGACTGGAAAATATCCCATACTGCCTATTGGCGAGGACAGTGTTGAATGATGCATCCCACGAAACTTTTTGAATAAAACTGTTGCCGATAGTGATAATAATTCCGTTTGTTGGCGTGGTAAGTATGATGATGGAATTGAAAGTTTTGAAGTAGGCGAGGTTTAGTGATGCCAGTTGAGCCAATTCATTAACATCGGTTGTCAACACTATCACATGTTTTCTAGAAGCATTTTCAAGCCGATCCTCATTCTTGATTGTATCCCTTCCAAAAAGTCGTATGTAGATTTTCTGTGAATGAACGAATAGGAAGACGGATTCAATGTCTGATATTTCGGAACAGGCCGTTTGTACCATTAGAGTCGATAAGTCTGTTGTAGCGGCAACAATTATCTGTCTGGTTCGACCGTTGGGATTGCTGGCATCAATATAGCAGGAGAAAAGCGTGGATTGTCGAAGCCGTTTCAGTAGAGGGTCCAGTAAGTCAACGAACTCGAGGCGGTTAAAGTTTATGAAAAGCACATCCGTTGTCGTTTCATCCGATGTTAGACCTTCTTCGATGATTCGATGTAAAAAGTTCAGGTTCTTCGTGAATTGTCTATGACAGTGACCACTGTTAGGAAGTGTTAGTATACACAAGATGAAAATTAATTTCATTTTCAAGACTTGAACGAGATTTGGAATCCAAATCAACTTGGATTTGAGGTTGACGAGAATCAATTTCCAACTAATGGATTGCGTACGGAATCAGTTAAGTGTAATGGTGTAGAACAATTAACTATCCATTAGCATCTATTAGCAGAAAATTTTATCGTTTAATTGCTTATTTGGAAAAGTCTGTTAATAGAATTATAATGACTATTCGAGAAAAGTATATGTATGTGTGACACAGTGCATGACGAGGAACACTATTAAACCCTACCTGTATACAAATTTATAAAAAAAAGTCACTATTTAAGTAACCTATCTTTTATGTAACAATAACAATTGTAACGTTGTACGTTTTTTTGAATATCTGTCATAAGGCCGATACAAATATTTTAAAAAATTGAAGGATTGTGTACAATACACGACCGCTCGACTTAAACTCCGTAAAACGTAATATCATGAAAATTTAAGGTTCTATAAATGACGCAATCGCAAATTTAACCAGAAATTATGTGAAGTATAAAATATTTACGTTTCAAACAAATCTTACTCTATTCTTACCATCAAAATTTTCTTCAACCACGTCGACGGTCATCACGGATTGGACTGCTACTGGTGGCATCACCTTAAGTCAATTCAGAAAGCTGGGTTCCCACGCGCGTTGGCAGTTTTGCTGGAAATCATTGTGCGATCGTCGTCAGCATTGGCTGCGTTCAATAGAATTTGTTTGAAAATTGAATTAAAACAGGTTTATTGGTAGGGTAAAGTGTCCAATAGTGGACCCTCAACCAATAGTGGACCCTCCAGCCATTTTTTCATTATTACAGCACAATGGAAACATTTTGCTATGTAATTCCATCGGGAGAACCTAACTTACAGTCCTATAATTTGATTACATGCATTGGAAATGTTATGGAAAGTAAAATTAGATGATTTTTTACAACTCTATAAAAAATAAACACGAGAGTGTCCATAATAGGAATATTTTGGGGGGTCCATAATAGGGAAGAAGAACGTCCCGAAACGAAACATGAAAATCAAATGAAGTGTCGACTATAGGGAAGCAATTTCCTATTATGGACCCCCAGGGGGTCTACAATAGGGCGAATTCAGTCCGACTTTAAAATGTTGATTTCGAAGAATAACGTCGAGTATTTGAGTGTTTTATGTATGTATCGTGAAGAGGAGATGCAGAGCTTGATATTAGATATCACGCAAAATTAATATTTTGAAAATTTCCACTCATTATGCCCGGAAGAGCAAAATTTCGCTACTAGGGGGTCCACTATTGGGCATTTTACCCTAGCAAGTGAAAAATAGAGATATGCACAATTCTGCTGTCACCGACGATGGCTTATTTGCTACAGGCGCCATCATTGTGAATAATTTTCTGCAGCAACTACCCGTCGACTACTGACAAAAATTCCTCTTAATGTCCTTTTCCAGTCACTAACAGCAGCAAAACGTGATGGTTTACTCAGTGTACGAGAAACGGTTATAACCGGAACCGAGCTCGGACAACTCTTGCCGGGGAAATAGTGGACTGTTAAGGATCGATTCAATGCCTCGGATGCTATTTTACTCAACGTCTTTAATCGTTCACAAGCTAGTACGGACCGGATAATCATAACAAACATACAATACACATAAGAAGTTATGCTTCGTCAAAAAGTTACACACACATACTTAAACATGCAACTGTCATCGTCTTTACCAGGGGGCTACCACTACTTCATGTCAACACTCCTCCTTAGTGTAGCCCTCTTTCTTGTGTCACATAGCTGTTATCAATACTCTGCTCCTCCTGTCTTCGAGCCATTCTTTTTTTTACTGCTTCAAGTAATATGGTCCAACAATCTTCTCACCAAGAGCTACAACTTTGATGCCAATATTCGACAATCCTTTAAACCAAACAGTACCACATAGCCCTCCTCAGTGATCTGACTGACAGACAAAACATTGCCAGACAATCCAGGTACATATAATACGTCCTTCAGTTTTATATCTACGTTTTCACCGTCCAGTCCACAACCGAGAATCCTTCCTTGTCCTCTTCCTATGGCTGTTAAAGTTCTTCCATCAGCTAACGACACATTTTCTTTACAGGGGATTCTGTTGGTAAAGCTTCCATCATAATCTGTCGTGTGCTTCGTACAACCAGTATCAATGATCCAATCTCCTCCATTTGACACATTCCCTATCTGCATTGTGAAACACACACTTCGGCCATTTCCACCACTTACCGAAGCTGGATTATGCACCGCCGACCTTGCTTGACGCCTAGTTTGCCGTTCATCAAGCAGATCAGGACAATACCACTGGATTGGATATCGCCTTCTTTACCACAGCGCCAGCGATAGCATACTAAAACTCTTTCTCGATTTCCTTTCGCTGTTGACTTCATTGCTTTATCTTTCGTATCCTCACGCATCCTGTTTTCATTACTTCTTTGCCAATCGTCCAGCAGCTTACCCTTCACATAGTCCAACTTCAAATCCTCTTTTGGGCGACCTTCCAATGCAGTAACAAGTGGATTGTATGATTCTGGTAAGCTGGACAACAAAATCGCGACAACCAAATGTTCTTTAAGTGCTTCACCCATCCTGGCCAAACGATGAACCAATTCCGAAGCTTCCACGAGATGATTAGACATCCTCCCTCCTTCATCCAGGCGCATCAAACACAGTTTTCGCAGGACATGAATCTTATTGGACAAAGATCCTCTCTCATGGTATCCTTCAAGCATGTCCCAATTGTCCTACATCTCTTTCGCATTAGCTGCCGACTTAAGGTCACTCCTGACGGAATCCAAGTTTCAAAGTGCTCGCGTTTTCGGGGGCACACCACTCGATACGGAAGCAACGCACAACTGTCATTTTTGTTGATTTAGTTTTGCTGCGTCGCAGCATGCGTGAAAAGATAAAAATGACAATTGCGCGTTGCTTCTGTATCGAGTGGTGTGCCCCCGAAAACGCGAGCACTTTGAAGCTTGGATTCCGTCAGAAGTGACCTTAATATGCCTCAGCTGACCATCTTCTAGTGCCAAACCAATTATCGCACGGGCCTTCTCGTCTTTTCTCGTCCAAGCTGATGTCATCACTTCCGACTTTGATTCCTTCACCGTTGACCAAAGATCTTCTTTCATCAGCATCAGTTCCATCCGAAACCTCCACGTTGCTTAGTTGCAATCATTCAAACGATCAAACGTTATTTTAGCCTCTGCCATTTTTACTTGGTATTTGACAGTCTATTGATTTATTTTAACAAAAATACACTTTCGAGCCACTGTGCGTTTTTCTTTCCAATCCAATTTGCTTTCACACAATTACCCTCGTCTATACACACTATCCGTACAGTCTCTTTCACAACCTCCAGCTTGGCTTAGTATCCGGCAAACAACAAACGAGGTAAACAAACAAAACCACGGGCAAATTCTTACACATCAAACATGGCAACTGACGACCGCTCGTCCTCGATCAAAACTGATTGCTCGTTTGCTATTTATCGTTCCTTTTTATTATTGGCCAAATCATCACCAACGGCACTTTTCCCGGCAATTATCTCGCTTCAACAACAAAGCTACACTTTCACCTTCCGACGGAGAACAAGTATAAACTTTCGACACGTTCACGAAACGCAGATCGAACAAAATGTCTCTTCAAACAGACACTTTCATTATACTTTCTACTGGATTTCTGAGCCCATAACCTGATGGATTACTCAGTGTACGAGACGCGGTTATAACCGGAACCGAACTCGGGCAACTCTTGCCGGGGAAATAGTGTGATTATTAAGAAACGATTCAATGCCTCGGATATTCTTTTACTCAACGTCTTTATTCGTTCACAAGCTAGTACGGACTGAATAATCATAACAAACATACAATACATATAAAAAGTTATGCTTCGTCAAAAAGTTACGCACACATACTTAAACATGCAACTGTCATCGTCATTACCAGGGGGCTATCACTACTTCATGTCAACAAAACGAAAGTAAGAAAGTAAAAAAAAATCAGAAGGGTTGTGTACAAGACACGACCGCTCGACGTAAACTACGAATAACCTTTTGGTGCAATGATAATTTTGACGTCATATAAATATTAGTTTGCGGCAGCCGTTAACGCTGGGATCGCTACTCGATGCCATGGTCGATGCCCGACGATCGCTTCCGATGCTGGCTCACAGCCACACCATCGTGTCCACTCTCTGTGAATGCTCGACCGGAAATGACGCGCGCGCCCGAAACACGTGTCTTTTTATGCATAGAGAAAACGAAGAAGTGGACTCCGCCCTTGCAGTGAATGTGGAAATGCATAAATGAAATGTGCATCATTACTACTAATGGGACGGGGCTAATGATTTTACTTTAGTGGATACAAGAAAGCTGCTGTCTCGCGCGCACCCTTTTTCAGTTCACACTAGCGCCGCACGCGGATGGCAGGAAGTTTGGGAAACAATGAGGGACCAAGTGACATCGGAAGGTGCTGCGCGACAACATCCAGGGTATCACCAAACCAATCATCCGTTGGCGGGCTCGTCGTGGAGGGGGTCAAGCGTATTTCCGGGCTCATGTACTAGGAAACCTGCGGTGTGCTGGAAAATGTTACCCGGGACGCTGTCACCTACACGGAGCACTCCAAGCGCAAAACGGACACCGCCATGGATGTCGTCTACGCACTGAAGTACCAGGGGCGAATGCTGTATGACTTCGAGGGTTGAGTGCGCAGGTTCACCACCCAACAATAATCCAAAGGCCCTTTTCAGGGCCACCGAAAACGTACCAAAGAAGAAAGAGGAAAGATAGAGAAGGGGGAGATGGCAGCCGTCGTTTTATTGTTTGTTTAATAGCATAGATTATGGCATATATTGTTTAGTGAAGAAATGTTTCTGCAGCTACCTGCTCAGACCGATAATGACGTCAGATTCTACTACCGACGCCAAGCGATTATGTTTGGTACTTAGATAGAAGTTCGTCTCGGGTGAATTGTCTATTGTTAATAATCTCAATGATGTGCACTTTTAATCACTAACAGCGCATATCCAAATTCAGAAATCTTCCCAATGTAATATTGGTCCTCAAAAGAACCGATTTATTTTCAATGTCTCCACTCAGTCAACAAAAGACCTTATATGATGTCACATAAAATGCTAAAGTGGAGGCGATATAAGTACTTCCCCATATCGCTTCCAATTAACACCTTATACTACATCTTATACATTTGGTGTTAGCAGGGCAATCACTATCAGGAACCACCGCAGCTCCACCATCGATGACGCCATTAACGTCATCGCTGCGCCAGCCGTTGTCGCTGGGATTGCTACTCGAATGCATGGTCGACTATCCGCCCAACGATCGCTTCCTATGCTGGCTCACAGCCACACCGTGTCGTGTCCGCTCTCTGTGAATGCTCGAACGGAAATGACACGTGCGCCGAAACACGGGTCTTTTTATGCATAGAGAAAATGAAGAAGTGGGCTCCACCCTAACAGTGAATGTGGAAATGCATAAATAAAATGTGCACCGTCATTTTTAATGGGACGGGGCTAATGGTTTTACTTTATTGGTTACAAGAAAGCTGCTGCCTCTTGGGCGCGCGTTTTTTCGGTTCACACTAGCGTTCCGCGTGGACGACAGGTAGCGTGAGAGACAGACCAAACACAACCACCCGTCCACCACCATCACAATAACCGGCAGTAGCAAGGGACTCGGCAATGGAGGGGCCAAGCGTATTTCCGGACTCATCTACTAGGAAACCTGTGGTATGCTGAATTGTGTTCCTGGGAAATATTTAACGGAACGCTGTTACCTACACGGAGCACTCCAAGCGCAGAATTGTCACCTTCATGGATGTTGTTTACGCACTGGAATGCAAGAGACGCAAGCTGTACGGCTATGGAGGTGAAGCGCGTCCGCCCACACCGACAATAATCCACCGAAAACGTTCCCAAGAAGAAAAGGGGTTGCTCGAGAGAAAAAGATGGAGATAGATGCCAGCCTAAGATTTATCATGGTTTTATAGCATAAGAGTGGAAAAAAAATTGACCGATTATGTTTGGTAATTTGAAAGCAGTTCGTCTCGGGTCAACTTTCTTTGATAATATTATATAATTTCTCAATAATATGCCTTTTTAATCACCAACAGCACATATCCAAACTCAAATCTTGCTAGAAACTTTTACTTGACGCCAAAAATTTGCCGGTCACTAGCGGTTGCTCTTTTGAAAAATCCTTTACGTCAAAAATATTTGCCGCACTATCGTCTGTAACCATTCGGCAGTATAAAGATAAAGATAATTCAAACACGGCAATCAAACCCTTTTCTTTACCCCAAACCCTGATAAAGGACCGATTTTTAAAATTGTGCGCCTTTGCAAATACTAACAGCATGTGAGCAACGATTTCACTTGAGTGATGTTCTTAAATGCTGACGACGAGTTTTCTTTTTTGGCCGCCGTTGTTGGATGTATTTTCACTTTGGTGGACATTTTCGGTAAAACACATTCTCTTCTGTATATAATGGTGGTCCTAACAAAGGACCGATTAATTTTAATTGTGCCACGACCACCGTCCGATGATTCGTTGCTACGAACGCCGGATGCACAGTGGTTCCATTCCCATAGAAGGGCGGTCATAAATATAAATTACGGAAATTATTCGGTAAAATGGTGTACTTTCGGGTTAAACAGCCTATTTTTTAATTATTTGGTAGGCTCAGTCATTATCATACTTTACGGAGCCGATTTCAGTATTATATGCAAAAATCCAACAAACAACGTTCAATTTATATTCTTGAGGAAGATGCGTGGGTGGGAAGATGCTTGTTATTGTGAAAGTAGTAAACGAAAATAAACTTGATTAATCCACCTAGCGGTGTTAATGCCTTTCTAGTGCGTATGAAAAAATAGTATTTTTGCCATAACTTTTAGACCCATTGTGCGATCTGGCCAATTTTTATTAGAAAACAAAAGGATATGATTCCACGTCGAATGCAAGATTCTTAAGTCTAGATCTTCTTTTGGCGTAACAGCCAAAATGTATTTCTTCTGATTCTTTGTCCACATATATAACTAAATATGTAGATGAAGAATCAGAAGGAATCTATATTGGCTGTTACGCCCTTTCCAAATGTTGGTCCAGAAGTATAAGTGCCTAAAAAATAAGTGAGTTTCTTTTGCGCACATACATACACACGCACAGACATATATCATCTGGTATCTAATACTATGGGTCTCCGGGCACCCTTTAACAGTTCGTTTTTGGAACAAACGTATAGCCTTTACGTATACTTAGTATATGAGAAAGGCAAAAAGGTTTAATATATCAATTTAAAGTTAAATATAATATATTTTCACATAAATTATCCATAATCCACGATATACTTATTAATAATTTGCACACAGATACCTCTTGACAGCTAAGAATTTAAATATCTTCTCAGAGATGTCTGAAAATGGAAATCGAGGAGAGACATGCTTTTGAGTCTCATAAAGTTGACCATGATAAAGAAAACATAATACTCGTGTTCAAAAATTTTGTTAATTTTTTACCATCGTTTATTTATTTCCAAGCTCAGTCGCAGGCTGTGGTAACTGAAATGCCATTTAGGCAGCAGCCAGAAATATTAATACACTTAAATGATATTCAAAAAGAAATTGAAGTGGTACACGATTAAATTTAGCAGAAAATATTATATCTGTTAAACAAACATAATTTTGCTATTTGTTTGCTCTCATGGACGGTTGCAGCTAAAATAGCCTTTGGATGAAAGATAGGAGTGTAAAAATTTACGCAGAGGATGTTTTTGGAGAGGATTTGAAGGGGAAACATACTTTTATAGTGACTGGGGTTTAATCACCGTGGAAACTTATTTGTTGTTTTAATTGGCTTTTTTCGGTGACCATTTGCTTGGTTGCGGACGGTCCCAGCCAGGGATGCCAGGAGATATTTTCAAATGTCTTCACAGTCGAGTAAAAATGTCTTCAAATGTCTTCAATATCAAAATTATGATTATCAGTGAAAAAAATTTCAAAATCCAATAGGTTTATAATTTCAATCATCTCCTTGTTTTATGTATCGTTTATTTTTTAACACTCAAATTGTTAGAATTCAAAAGAATATTCTTTAAATCTTCATGAGTAAGGGCAATCACTTTCCTATGAATTTGTTAATCAGTCTTTAAATATAATTCCAACGGATTTTTCTAACTGAATTTCTTTGGGGAATTCTTCTGAATTTACTTTTAAAGAATTGCCTGTAGGGATTCGGAATATATATACCTAAAGAAGCTTCCACAAGATTTTTTGAAAAAAATTCCGTTAGAATTTCTGGAGAAACTTCAGGATAAATTCCTGATGAATTTTTCGAAGACTTCCTAACCCAAGTAGCACAGATTGTCACAATTGAATTACGGTGATCGATATGCGACAAAATTATATGTGAACTTTTGATAACTGTAACTGTATCTGTAACACTAGTGCAACCAAAAAAGCGCAAAAAATTGAGCTACTATGTAACTAACTACACGGTCTCGCTTTAAGTTGCGCTGTAATCCATCCGTAACATTTCCATGTTACAGTAACTGAAACATTCTGGTCTTGATTGCCACATTGTAACTATTTACTGACTTCTACTTGTCAACATTTTATTTGTTGTCATGAAGCATTGTTATGTATTTATTACGAAAATAAAACAAATCTGGTCACAATGTCACTGAAATTGAATGTCAGTAATTAGAAAGTTGAAGACAGGAATCTTAAATAACAAAGTGTAAATGGTAATATGCAAAGTGTTATTTTTATGTTATTTCAGCAATGATAAATGTGCGGAATGGAATTTTTGGTGAAACCTATCATTTTAGCTAGCTAAAAGCCTCGCGCCCTCGGTAAAACCAACTTTTAGGTTTTATTATTTATAATAACATGTTTGCATTTTTGTTCTTAAATAAGTTTCAATAATAGTAAAAAAAAAAATGTCGCTATTATTATATCTTTAAATCTCTAATTTAAAATTAGAAGTAGATTCATAAAAACAGCCGTTTTATTATTTATTATATCAATCATTTACCTAAAATATATTTTATAGGCATATTTCCGAGCATATTTCATCATGGTGGACCGCATACATGGTGGTTCAAAAGATTTGATAACTTATGTAATTTTTCAATGTACTGATGTTTGGATTTGGATAATGCTTCTGCCTGAAATGAAAGGTCGTGAATGGTTCAATCGTTGCTAATTTGCAAATCTATTTTTTTTTACTTTTTCATACTGTTAATTCCAAAACATGACCATGGACCATGACATGGAAGGCATAATTTTAGCATATTTTATGCACACCTTTGGATTTCGTTTTCCTTTATAAATAGGAATGGAAATTTTTTGTCTACTAGTAATATCATAGGAAGATTGATACAAAAATTGTGACGGATATGTATTTTCCCACATTTTATAAATCAGGAATTTTGGTCGAAAAGGAGCATCTAATCACTAATGTACTGTTGTTGTTCTTGTTTTTAAAAGTTATGGAAAAAACAGTTATGTGGAGAAAAAACAATAGGGGAAAAAAACTTTGAATAATTGTATCTAAATGCAAATTTCCGAGATTAGTAGGTGCCTTTGACCTTTTTTTCAAATAAGCAAAAGTCGACTTTTCTCGGAAAAGCATTAGAAGTCGAGTCAAGTACGAGACACTGAAGATGGCCTGACAGTTGAGGTCAAAATACGTATCTGCAAAGATAACAGAACTTAGTGGAATTAAATGGAAAGTACTGAACTTGTCTTAGACGGTTGAATTCATTCCACTAAAAGAGCTTAAATATTTTTCCAGTAGATAGACTTTAACTTTAAGTAACTGTAACTGTAGTTACTTAACACTCAAGTCCTACGTTCGATCTACCTAATTTTATAAAACTATTGCATATTAAGACAAATAATAGTTTTGTCAAATTGCTGGGCACTAAACAATATTAAGCTGGACGATATTACTTAGTGCTGTAAACGGTGATACCAAAATTCGTTTTTTCGATGTGGACACAATCATTTCACATGCAGTGTTGATTATAAAAATGGGGCTACACAAATCCGTTACATACGGGTTACAAGTAACCTATCATTTTTACAAATCATAAACAAGTTACTTTGCAACTAGTATGCCTGTGAAGATTAGTTATCAGCAACTTTTCTCTTGCAACACTGATGTAACTCATCTCAGGGTAACTCGCTTCGTCTGACGTTTGTCAGCTTTTGGACAATTTCGGATTGTGTTTTAATCGTTTTAGTTATAAAATTCAATTCCAAATTAGTGAATTTACAAAAAATGTGCATATGCAGTATCTCTGTCTCAAAATTATAATTCATGCCTCGGGCTGAAAGTCTCCTTAATAAAGAAACAAACAAAAAATTATAATTCAGCACCAGACATCAATGGTGTTAGAAATTCAAATCAGGATGGAAGCTCTCTCACTATGTATCATGAAATTATTGTGGTGTTTTTGTTACTTGCCAACTACTATTCGGATAGTCTTTCGGTAACTAGTTAAAAACTTTATTGTGACTTAAGTACTTATGACAGTTCAATGTTATGGTTACAATTCAATAACCTTGTAACTGCTTGAAAACTTATAACACATTTAGTTTCAAGATGACTGAAAAATGAACCAAATGCAATCAACCGCGACTTGGATTGTTTCAAGCATCCTAAATCCGACCATTATGTAACCTTTCATTTATTTTTTATATTTAAGAGTTGATACATGTGCTACTTGGGAATGGAACTCCTGAAAGAAATTTCCAGAGGAATTACTGTTGGAACATCCAAAAGATTTTCTGAAGAAACTTCCAGATAATTTTCTGGAGGAGCTTCCGGGTGAAATGCTGATGGAACTTCCGGAGGAATTCTTGAGGGGTTTTCTGAAGGATTTTCAGGAAGAATTCCTGGAAGGTTTTCCTGAGCAATTACTGAAAGAGTTTGCAATGTAGCTCGTGAAGAAATTTTTGAAGAAACTTCCGAAGGAACTTCTGGATAACTTTTTGGAGGAACTTGCTGAGGTATTGCTGCAGGAATTTCCGAAAGAATTCCTGGAGAAAATAACAGAGAAATTCCAAAGAATAATTCCAGAGGTATTATTGGAGAATCTGTCGGCAACATTCTTGGAACATCATCAAGAGAAATTCCTGGAGAAACTTCCGAAAGGATTCTTGGTGATTCAAAAAGATTCTTGGGAAATTCCGAACGAATGCCTGCAGGAGCTTCGAGAGGAATTCCTGGAAGAACTACTGGAGAATGTCGTGAAAGAAACAAACTAAGGAATTTCTGGAGGAACGACTGGAGGACTTTCCGACGGAATTCTTGAAGGATCCTACGGAGAAATTTCTGGACGAACTTATGGAGGAGTTCCTAGATGTACTTCCAAAGGAAATTCTGGAGAAATTTTCTTAAAAATCTCTGAGGGAATTGCTGGACGAATTCCTGGAGGAACTTCAAGGGGAATTTCAAAAAGAATTCCAGAGATACTGGAAGAGTGCCCAAAGATATTTTTTGAAAAAAATACAAAGAAATTCAAGGAAGAATTCAACAAGAAAATGTAACGAGTTTCTTTAATAAAAACTCTGGCGGATTTGTTTATGAAATTCCTCTAATTTTTTTTTTCAAAAGATTTTCCTGTACAAATTAAAAATTATTAACCATGGCTATTCTGAGAAATATCCATTTAAAACCAGAACAATTTCAATTTCTTGTCGACATTCGTAAGAATTTTCTGAGAAAATTGAAAATAGTTTCCTGTGGAAATTTAGAACTTTCCGTAAAATGTGATACATGGAAAATCCGAAGAGACATCCCAAAAATTTCAAATACAAATCCAGAGTACATCCCACGAAAATTCAAGACAAATTTCTCGTGGAAATGAAAATGAATTCTTTGTGGGAGTTCAGATGATTTTCCCGCAAGAACTTAGAAATTTGTTTGTGGAAATAATGATGAATTTCCCGTTTCTATTTTGGGGGAATCCCTTTATTTGGCCATATTGAAATTGTTATAAATATTTAAATTCATGAAAAATTCCTCAAAATTTTTATGGTTAATTCTCCCTATTTTACACGAATTATTTTTTTAAAACGAATTTTCACTGAAAATTATTTCTAAAATCCACAGAAAATTCATCGAGTTTTTCAAAATTTATTCTCAATCTCGACGGGTATTCTGGAAATACCGAAAAGATCAGATGGATTATAAAGAAATTTAAAAAAAATTGGTTTCAGCCAAGAAGTCATAATATAATTCTATTTTTTTGCCGTTTGAAATAAATTAGATCGGTCATTGCGTTCTGATACAATGATCGAAATACCTTTTAAAGGCTGGTTTACAGTTCGGAAAACGTGTCCCGGGATTTGGTCTCCCATGTAATTTAAATGGGAGCGGGATTTGCGTTTCCCGTGACAGGAGCAGAAGACTACACGAAAAAATATTTTCCTGAAGTGTAAACCCAATCGCGGGAAAAGTGTACGGTTAAAAATCCCATGTGTAGAAATGCAAATCCCGCGGGGAAACAATTCCATTTGAATTGATTCCGCACGGGAAATGTGTAATCTATGACGGAAATTTATTATGGGAAGAATTTAGTGAAGTGGATAATGAAAATTGAGAAATGTGAGATGTGTGAAGAGAAAACTAACGAATGATAAGTGAGAAATGAAAAAAATTAGTAAGTAAGCAATGAGCAATGAGTAATGAGAATAAGAAGTAAGAAGTGTAAAATTAGAAGTGAGGGTTGAGTAGTGAGAAATGAGTAGTGTAATAGGTAGTGAGAATGAGGCGCGAGAAGTGAAGAGTATGAAGTGATTTATGAAGAGTGAGAAAAGAAAAGTGAAAAGTGACTAATGAGAAGTAAGAAGTGAAGAATGATAAGTGAAAAAATGAGTTGTGAGAAGTGAAATGAATAGTGAGAAGTGGGAATTGAGAAGAGTAAAGTGAGAAATGAGTACTAAGAAGTGAGAAGTGCAAAGTGAGCAGAGATAATTGAAAAATAGTGCATAGTGAGACCCGCTCTAACTCATTCTCACTCACTCGCTCTAACTCATTCTCACTCACTCGCTCTAGCTCATTCTCACTCACTCGCTCTAACTCATTCTTACTCACTCGCTCTAACTCATTCTCACTCACTCTCTTAACTCATTCTCACTCACTCTCTTAACTCATTCTCACCACTCGCTCTAACTCATTCTCACTCACTCGCTCTAACTCATTCTCACTCACTGGCTCTAACTTATTCTCACTCACTCACTCTAACTCATTCTCACCACTCGCTCTAACTCATTCTCACTCACTCGCTCTAACTCATTCTCACTCACTCGCTCTAACTCATTCTCACTCACTCGCTCTAACTCATTCTCACTCACTCCCTTAACTCATTCTCACCACTCGCTCTAACTCATTCTCACTCACTCGCTCTAACTCATTCTCACTCACTCGCTCTAACTTATTCTCACTCACTCACTCTAACTCATTCTCACCACTCGCTCTAACTCATTCTCACTCACTCGCTCTAACTCATTCTCACTCACTCGCTCTAACTCATTCTCACTCACTCGCTCTAACTCATTCTCACTCACCTTCTCTCACTCATTCACTCTCTCATTCACTCACTCAATCTAACTCATATACATGCAGATAATATAAATATTACAAAAGTTATACATAATAGAATAATGTTTCGGGCTTAAACAAATTTTAGATTTAAGATTTAAAACGTAAAAACACATTTACACTAGCCGGTTGACATTTTTTAGTAATGTGCTGTTTAAAAAATTCCCGATGGCAGCATTCGTTTAAATTTTCCCACACATTCCCACTCACTCGCTCAATCTCACTCACTCACTCACATTCACTAACTCTGGCTCACTCACTTATTCACTCTCACTCAATCACTCACTAACTCTTTCTTGCTAACTCACTCTCTCTCATTCACGTACTTTCACACACTCATTCTCACTCACTCACTCAACCTCACACACTCATTCTCACTTACTCACGAATTCTCACTTACTCATGAATTCTCACTCATTCGCTTTCACTCAATCACTCGTTCACTCACTCACTCACTTTGACTTACTCACCCACTCTCACTTACTCATTTTCACTCACTCGCTCAACCATATCCTCTTTCTTTCCCACTCAATCGCTCTCTCTCACTCATTCTCTCCCTTTCTCTCGCTATATCTCTCTCTTCTCGTTATCTTTCCAACTCTTGTATAAAGAAATCCGAACCAAAACCACCAAAACCCCGAAGTGTAAACTCAAGCACGGGCGAGGATACGCAGATTCTCAAATTCCGAAGCAAAATCCTGAAGTGTAAACCCAATCACGGAAAATGTTTTGACAGTGGAGACTTATCGGCGGAAAATTTCCCCTGACAAAACCCGGAGCAAAATCCCGTAACAAATCCCGCGGACACGTTTTCCGAACTGTAAACCAGCCTTAACCAGACACTTTGAAAACGCCATGCTACTAAGGAAAATTTAAACGAATGCTGCCATCGGGAATTTTTTAAACAGCACATTACTAAAAAATGTCAACCGGCTAGTGTAAATGTGTTTTTACGTTTTAAATCTTAACCTTTCGGGACTCGCACCGTTGTAAAAAGTACAACACATTGAGTAAAAATGAGATATCTTTTTAGTTAGTTGACCAATTTGCACCAAACCACCATGTATTCCTCAAAAAATTAGTTCTTCATCAATTGAAAAGATAATAAAAGTGATTCGATAGAAGGCTCGGGTAAATATAGCTAAATAAAAGGCTTAGGTGCATTGGGAAAAGTGACCAGTAATGCATTATTTATTTATTTCATTAACAATTTATCCTAAAGTAACGCGATTTTTTCTATATCATTTCTGATAATAACCTTGGAGTTGATTCGCAGTTCTCACTCACCCATGACCGTATGGTGCCACCAGGCGGCCTTTCGGAAAACCCGGAACGTTCGTAAAAAATGGCCATTTAGAAAAGTTTGTCCTAGAGCAGCGCATTTTTTTCTAAACCATTTCTGATGGGGATGTTTGAGCTAAAACACATTTTTCATACTGCTATGACCGCAAGTGGCTACCGGGCGGCCTTCCGGAAAATCCGGAACGTCCGTAAAAATGGTCATATTGTGAAGTTCGTCCTATAGCAGCGCAATTTTTTTTGAACCATTTCTGATGGTGATTTTGGAGATATTCGTAACCGTAGGTGGCCACCAGACAGCCTTCCTTATAATCCGGAACGTCCGTAAAAATGGTCAGTCTGGAAAGTTCGTCCGCGAGTAGCGCATTTTTTTCTAAACCACTTCTGACAATAGCCTTGGAGTTAATTCGCAGTTCTCACTCACCTATGGCCGTAGGTGGCCACCAGACGGCCTTCCGGATAATCCGTAACGTCCGTAAAAATGGTAATTTTGAGAAGTTTATCCTAGAGCAGCGCAATTTTTTGTAAACCATTTCTGACGGCGAAATTCGAGTTACTTACTCTGCTACGACCGCAGTGGCCACCAGGCGGCCTTCTGGTAAATCCGGAACATCCGTAAAAATGGTCATTTTGTGAAGTTCGTCCTAGAGCAGCCATTTCTGGCAGTAATTTTGGATGAATTCTAAGTCCTTACTCTGCTATGTGCCCACCAGATGGCCTTCGGGATAATCCGGAACGACCGTAGAAATGATGATTTTGGAAAGTTTTTTCCTAGAGCAGCGCAATTTTTTCTAAACCTTTTCTGACGGTGATCTTGGAGATATTTCAAAGTCTTAATGACTGCACGTGGCCACCAGGCGGCCTACCGAATGATTTGGAACACCCGTAAAACGGTCATTTTGGATGGTTCGTCCTAGAGAAGGGCATTTTTTTCTAAGACATTTTTGATGGTGGTCTTAGTCACAGTTAGGTCACAGTTCTTACTCTGCAACTGCCGCAGGTGGCTACCAAACGGCCTTTCAACAAATCTGGAACGTCCGTGAATGGTCGTTTTGTACAGTTCGTCCTAGATCAACGATTTTCTTCTAAACCATTTCTAATAATACCAGGAAGTTAGTCAATGCTCTTCACCATTAAATATTGAATAGAGTTTTCCACCTTCGCCAAAGGTATAATAATAGCCCAAATTATATGTACTACGCAACCAAATGAATAATGAATTCTATCATAATAATACCTAAATAGTAGTCATTGATGATAATAAACGCATCAGGTATTCGAGAGATATTGGTCTTATTTGGCAAAAAAAGCTATTTCAGCTAAAAAGCTTTGTTGGGATGTGATAGGAACGCAAAATACGGAATTCTAATTGGATGTAAGAAACAAGTTTTTCCTGTATTTCCAATTTTAACAGTTACTGTTAGACTTCACTTCACTATATTTCAACATTTTGGTTTCCAATCCCCGAACAACTTTGTAGAAGACGGCAATTTTCTAAATCCCCCAGATCTCAAGTTATCGAAGAACTGATATCTCATATGCAGTAGCACCTCCTTGCGGATGAATTTTAAATTATTCAGTTTTTCAACATATTGGTTTTCAGTCCTCGAACAATTTTGTTGAAGACGGAAATTTTCTAAATTTCACAGGTCCCGAAATATCGAACTAAACTGATCTCTCATATACACTAGCGTCGCCTTATGGCTTAATTCTGAACTAAACATTTTCTCAACATATTGGTCTCCAATGCTCGAACGAGTTTATAGAAGATAGCAACTTACCAAAATCAATAGATCCCGAAATATCGAGCCAAACTGATTTCTCATATACAGTAGTGCCACCTTGCGGATGAATTCTAAACTAATTAGTTTATCAGCATATTGATTTCCAATCCTCGAACAACTTTGTAGAAGACGGCAACTTTCTTAATCCCACAGATCCCGAGATATCAAAGAACTGATCTCTCATAAACAGTAACGCCTCCTTGCGGATGAATTATAAATTATTCAGTTTCTCAATATATTGGTTTTCAGTACTCGAACAACGTTGTAGAAAACGGCAATTTACTAAATCCCACAGATCCCGAAATATCGAACTAAACTGATCTCTCATATACACTAGCGCCGCCTTACGGCTCAATTCTGATCTAAAAAGTTACTCAACATATGGGTTTCCAATGCTCGAACAACTTTATGGAAAATGACAACTTTCCAAAACCACCAGATCCTGAGATATCAAGCAAAACTGATCTCTCATATACAGTAGCGCCACCTTGCGCATCAAACTAATTAGATTCTCAACATATTGGATTCCAATCCTCGAACAACTTTGTAGAAGACGGCATCTTTCTAATTCCCACAGGGGGCCGTACACATATTACGTAAGCACTTATGGGGGGAGGGGGGGTTGGTCAATATCTTACGCGCCATATAAATAAAAAATCAATTGTATGAAAAAAATCTTACAAGGGGGAAGGGGGGGGTTGAAAAATCCAGAAAAAATTGCTTACGTAATAACTATACGACCCCCAGATCCCGAGATATCTAACCAAACTAATCTGTCATATAGCGTAAAGCCACCTTGCGGATGAATTTCAAACTAATTAGATTCTCAACATATTGGATTCCAATCCTCGAACAACTTTGTAGAAGACGGCATCTTTCTAATTCCCACAGGGGGCCGTACACATATTACGTAAGCACTTATGGGGGGCAGGTTGGTCAATATCTTACGCGCCATATAAATAAAAAATCAATTGTATGAAAAAAATCTTACAAGGGGGAAGGGGGGGGTTGAAAAATCCAGAAAAAATTGCTTACGTAATAACTATACGACCCCCAGATCCCGAGATATCTAACCAAACTAATCTGTCATATAGCGTAAAGCCACCTTGCGGATGAATTTCAAACTAATTAGATTCTCAACATATTGGATTCCAATCCTCGAACAACTTTGTAGAAGACGGCATCTTTCTAATTCCCACAGATTCCGAGATATCTAACCAAACTAATAACTCATATACACTAGCGCCGCCTTACGGCTGAATTCTGAACTAAATAGTTTCTCAACATATTGGTTTCCAATCCTTGAACAACTTTGTAGAAGACGGACATTTCCTAAATCCCATAGATCCCGAGATATCGAACCAAACTGGTATTTTCATGTACACTAGCGCCGCTCAGTGGAAGAATTCCTAATCTTTTTTTTACTTGACTCATAGGAGTCCCGCATGGGATTATAGATGGATCTAGATTTTTTTCAGAGTTTTTAGTTTTTAGAATTCTTATAAAAAACATTGCGCTATTTATTGTGAAGATGCACTATTTTCACCGGTGTTCCGTTGGTTCCGGATCTTCCGGAGGACCAGCAGAAGATCCATTGGACTTAAAAAATGTCCTCAATGAGAGTATATATCCCCTTTATTATTTTCCCGAAAAAATCACGTTGATATAATTTGAATTGGCTTCATTATAACGGATTTTAGGACTGTTGTACTTAGTACAACGCGCGAGTTCTCGTGTTATGAAAGTTGAAGCGAGTTGCGGAAGGTTAAATCTAAAATTTGTTTAAGCCCGAAACATTATTCTATTATGTATAACTTTTGTAATATTTATATTATCTGCATTAGAAGTCGCAAAATTTATAAGTTAGTAATCAAATTATATTTTCTTTTTGCTGGCTTATTGATTGTCTTCAAGTATCTTTAAATAAGAAGGTAAGTCTTCAAATATTTTGAAAAGTCTTCAAAATGTCTTCATGAAATAAATGTCTTCAAATTGAAGACATGTCTTCAAATCTGGGATCCCTGGTCCCAGCTGAAATAGCATGTAGATGACAGATTAGAGTGTAAATATTTACTTAGAGGATATTTCAAGAGGGAATTCAAAGGTAAAACATAAGTTTCATGAAGTATGCCACCATTCTCACGTATAGTTTATTTAACTGGATTATCTTAAATTCGAAGCCTTACACAGAGCATATTAGCTCAAATTCTATTAAAATGACGATTGCATCTTATGTAGTATACCCAAGGAATGTAAAATAACAACATTGCCAATGACAACAACATTATCCTCTTTTGTAAATGTTGGGACAAACTCAACTCGCAATAAGCGTTTGTCCCAAACTGCAACAGAATAGGACAATGATCGCCTGCCACGCATTTTGAGAAGTAGTCGGTTTCCGATGATGTTTTTGGTTAAATTAGTATCAGTTATCATAGATTAGACATAAACTTAACCATCTGTTGACATGATTTGCGTTTTACTTCTGAAATATACAAGTTATCGCAGTTTGAAAAGTTCACAACAATTATCGCTCCATGTTTGTTGCAAATAAAATGGAACGCAACAATGTCTTTATCCTCTGCAGATGGGGACAAAGAGTTATCGCTATTCTCTTTTGTCGCTTGTTTTTTGCATTTTTCAGCGACAATTACATTCCTTGAGTATACCATAAAGTAGCAGTTCAGGGATAATTTGTTGAATTTCGATAAAGTCATGTTTTTGGATTTATGACCTATGGGGGAACCATTGTGGGATGGTACACGATCCGTGAAATCTCAACCGTAAATGCCGCGCTGCTGCTTCCGCCATGACTGCCACACACACACCACCGAACGCCAAGGCCACCAAGCCGTTGTTACTAGACGATCCACGCTCCAGCGGAGCGGTCCGTTCGCCGTGAAATCTCGAACGAAAATGACACGCGCGCTAGACACGACTCTGTTTGTACACAGAGAAAATGAAGCGGTGGACCAAAAGGCGCGTTCTGTACAGCAATCTGATGTCCGTGTTTGAGATGCATGAACGGATTGGTTGCTTCTGAAATGTTTACCAGGCATGACAGAATTAAAAATTTCAATAGTTTGACGTTGATAATCAATAGTTTTAATACAATGAGCGAATTGGTGGAAAGTTTCCGAATCTATTGATATGAAAATCTCGAAAACCATCAAAAGATAAAGTCACTATTAACGTTTGAAATCTTACATGATTTCGTGACGGTACCTAATTGGGAAATTTTCATTTTGCACCCTGTATCCGAGTCATCCCCTTAGACGTAGTTTACGCCAAAGTTACTCGAAATTTTTTGTATTGACTGCAAAATTTGAAATACCGGTATTTTCCGTCTCTAATACCGGTATTATCGGTACTCAAAATTGGCCGGTAATACCGGTATTACTGGTTTCGGACTACCCCGGTTAGATCACCAAACTCCGCCCCTTCGTTATTCGTAATAGTGCACGTAATATTTGCACTTATAACGCTTAACAAAGGGGTGGGCCTAATCGGCTCACCATATTAAATCTAGACCAACATTTGAAAAGGGCGTAACAGCCAAGATTGTGCTAATATACATTTGGAAATTATTTTCGAATTTTTCACGTGAACTGCTTTGAAGTTTTGATAATCCTTTGAAATTTTCAAAGGAAGCTCTTAAGAACTCGCAAATAAAATAACTAGTGAAAAAATCTTTCTAAGTTTCTACGAGAAATTTACCAAATTTTTACAGGAGAATGTTCAAATAATCCACGGAGAGTTTTACGGAATTTCTGTGCAATAATTTTCAAATAGACACAAAAAGTTCTGGGGAATATGCGTGAGAAACTTTAAGGAGTTTGCACCACACAATCTTTGGAATTTTCAAAAGATGGTCCGAAGTTTTCAAAATGGTCCAAATTCCTCAGAGTCTCCGAAAACTGTTCAGAAGTTCCATAGGAAAATTAATAGAATTTGCATGTTTTCATTTATTTCTACGCGGAGAAAAAATGTGTGTAAATGAACCGGATTCTGTTTTTTTATATCTTTAATAACGAGAATTTCAGCCCAAGGCTGGCTCGTCTCGTGCTATTTATTGTTGATACAAGGTTAGAGATGACGAACGCTTTGACCAAAATTTTCATTTGGCTTTGGCTTGGCCTTTCCGGCCGTTGTCTCTAACAGGTTGTTTGACCGAAATTGACGATTGGACAAAAATACCGTCAAATAACCTTCCAGTCATCCTTATGGGACCAAATGACCTTTCACCCAGACGGCCATTTAGGCCAAAATTACCTTTTCGGTAAACGGTATTTTCGGTCAAATGACCTATTTGGCCAAATGACTTTTTCGGCCAAATGACCAAACGATATTTTCGGCCGTATATCCATTTCGGCTAAATGACACTTTCGGCCAGATGGGTCTAATGATATATTCGGCCAAACACCTTTCGGCCAAATTAGCCTTCCTGTCGTTTGGTCTAAAGTCATTCGGCGAAAAACCATTTGTTCGAATATCGTTTAGCAGAATAACACGGTAAGCCGAATTCCATTTGGTGGAATAGAACGTTTGTCCAAACGGTTGTTGAGCCAAAAATGTAATTTGGCCGAAAGCGACATACGGCTTCTCTTCTTATTGGCATTACATCCCCACACTGGGACAGAGCCGCCTCGCAGCTTAGTGTTCATTAAGCACTTCCACAGTTATTAACTGCGAGGGTTCTAAGCCAGGTTACCATTTTTGCATTCGTATATCATGAGGCTAACACGATGATACTTTTATGCCCAGGGAATTCGAGACTATTTCCAATCCGAAAATTGCCTAGACCGGCACCGGGAATCGAACCCAGCCACCCTCAGCATGGTCTTGCTTTGTAGCCGCGCGTCTTACCGCACGGCTAAGGAGGGCCCCGAAAGGGATATTCGACCGAGCTCGTAATTTGGCTTACAAAGTTGTTTACCCTAGCATCCCTTAAGACTGAAACTGCCGTTTGGCCGAAAATGTTGTTTTGCCGAATAGATCATTTAGTCGAAAATGCCTTTTGGTTGTTTTGCAGAAAGAGCCATTTTTGACCGAAAATGACCTTTCTCCAAAACACTCAGACACCTTAAGTCGGATGTCCATTTCGGCCAAATGGCTCTTTCTGTCAAACTACCAATTCGGCCAATTGCCAACGGATTCTTTCAGTCAAATGAACTGTTCGGCCTAACGACATTTTCGACAGTATGTACCTTTCGATGATATGACATTTTCGGCGTTTTCGGCGGTCATTTGATGGGCTTAAAACGACAGAATTTGCACTCGAAATTCTTCTTATTTTATTTTCAAGGATATCATCGGTATTTTCACGAAAAATTCAGTGGAGTTTCAACCTGATGACTTGGGTATATCTATCGGGAAATTCTGCGACCTTCTTCGGCGGAGTGTCAAAAACTGTCATCGACCTTCTTCGGCGGACATCGGTGGTTGGCGACGTGCAGGCCAGGGCCGGATTTAGCCGGAAGGGGGCCCCGCGGCCGACGGTATGTGGGGGCCCCAAAATGTACAAAAAAGGTTGGTTTTGGTACATAAGATTTGTGGTGGCCCGGGGCCACATCCCCCCGCCCCCCCATAAATCCGGCCCTGCGTGCAGCCTTGGACCGAGCTGAATGGAGAAGACTTTTGTGTACTGCACAGGCCACACAGGCCTTAGTCTGGTAATAAGTAAATAAATCAAGTCTATACACGGAAGAAGAAAAGTACCCAAAATTGAGTATTTTTAAACTTACTTTTAATTTATTTTTTCTCTTCTCTTTCATCCACTCTTTCTTTTGTTGTCAAAAACAAAAGAGCCAAACAATCAAACGACGCCAGTTCAATACGGGAAGCCAATTTCGAGTATTATTACCTGAGGTCGAAATTGAGTGAATTAAACTTACATTTGGGTAAATAAATTTTACGTTGGGTACTTTTTTAACATGGGAGTAAAGGCAAATTACTTCGACCCTACTTACTCAATTTTGGCTTCCCGTACGGATATTTGATGTTGGGTGAATTAAACTATTGGGTAGTTTGTTTCTTCCGTGTATATTTTTAGTCTGGCGTGTTTTAGCTTCGGGGTGGCGCGTTTCAACCCGCATGGTTTGAAATTGTACGAAAATGCAACGTTTCAAAATATAATCGTTTTCTTGGAATATAATTGGTTTTTCGTCCAAATTTTTATTCCGTAAGATGGTATGTGAAATTAGTTGTTAACACATTGGAAGTACATACTTTCGATTGTTATCATCGTTAAATTCGAAAATTTTCTTAGAGGGCGCATATTGACCGACCTTCCTAAATGAAGCGGTGGGCCGAAACGTGTGTACCAGAAATCACTCAGATGTCCATGTTGGGGATGCACGAACGAGATTGATTGGCTCTGAATTTTCTACTGCGCGAAAATTTTTAAAATTTCAATACTGTAAAACCTCTTTTTACGCTCCCTCCTTTTACGCTCCCTCCTTTTACGCTCCCTATTTTAACGCTCAAAATTCCAAATAACGCTCCCTCTTTTTACGCTCCAAATTCGAAATAATGCTCCCTCTTTTTACGCACTATAGGAGCGTAAAAAAAGTTTCAAGCATTTATATGAGGCAAATTTGGATTAGTTTCGGAGGTTGTTTTTAGATGATCTAAGTACTACGAATGTTCTAGAAACAGAATACAGGCTTGCATGCGAAGTGGTATTAGCGGTTGTCATGATCTACGAACTCCACACAATCAAGATCTGTTGATCAACCTTCGTAATGGAGACAGTTATTGAAGAACAAACAAGTTGTGTGACCCCTTCTTGGTATATGTTTGTTTTCCTTGTAGTTCTTGTTGTTGTCGTGGGCTCCAGGAAGTTTACCAACTCCATAGAGTCAAGGTCTGTGGATCAACCTCCGTAACGGAGACAGTTATTGGAGAATAAACAAGTTGTGTAACCCCTTCTTGGTAAATGTTTGTATTCCAAGTAATTCTTGTTATTGTCGTGGGCTCCAGGAAGTCTACGAACTCCACAGAGTCAAGGTCTGTAGATCAACCTCCGTAATGAAGGCAGTTATTGAAGCTCCGTAACGGAGCCAGATATTGGAGAATAAACAAGTTGTTTAACCCCTTCTTGGTATATGTTTGTATTCCAAGTAGTTCTTGTTGTTGTCGTGGGCTCCAGGAAGTCTACGAACTCCACAGAGTCAAGGTCTGTGGATCAACCTCCGTAATGGAGACAGTTATTGAAGAATAAACAAGTTGTGCGACCCATTTTAGGTATATATTTGTATTTCAAGTAGATCTTGATGTTGTCATTGATGCCAGGTAGTCTACGAACTCCATAGAGTCAAGGTCTGTGGATCAACCTCCGTAATGGAGGCTGTTATTGAAGAATAAACAAGTTGTGTGACCCCTTCTGGGTATATGTTTGTATTTCTTGTAGTTCTTGTTGTTGTCGTGGGCTCCAGGAAGTTTACCAACTCCATAGAGTCAAGGTCTGTGGATCAACCTCCGTAACGGAGACAGTTATTGGAGAATAAACAAGTTGTGTAACCCCTTCTTGGAAAATGTTTGTATTCCAAGTAGTTCTTGTTGTTCACGTGGGCTCCAGGAAGTCTACGAACTCCACAGAGTCAAGGTATGTGGGTCAACCTCCGTAAGGGAGGCAGTTATTGGAAAATATACAAGTTGTGCGACCCCTTCTAGGTATATGTTTGTATTTCAAGTAGATCTTGATGTTGTCATTGATGCCATGTAGTCTACGAACTCCATAGAGTCAAGGTCTGTGGATCAACCTCCGTAATGGAGACAGTTATTGAAGAATAAGCAAGTCTGGTGACCCTTCTAGGTATATGTTTGTATTCCAAGTAGTTCTTGTTGTTGTCGTGGGCTCCAGGAAGTCTACGAACTCCACATAGTCTAGGTCTGTGGATAAACCTCCGTAATGGAGGCAGTTATTGAAGAATAAACAAGTTGTGCGACCCTTTCTAGATATATATTTGTATTTCAAGTAGATCTTGATGTTGTCATTGATGCCAGGCAGTCTACGAACTCCATAGAGTCAAGGTCTGTGGATCAACCTCCGCAATGGAGGCAGTTATTGAAGAATAAACAAGTTGTGTGACCCCTTCTGGGTATATGTTTGTATTCATAGTAGTTCTTGTTGTTGTCGTGGGCTCCAGGAAGTTTACCAACTCCATAGAGCCAAGGTCTGTGGATCAACCTCCGTAACGGAGACAGTTATTGGAGAATAAACAAGTTGTGCGATCCCTTATTGGTATATGTTCGTATTCCAAGTAGATTTTGATGTTGTCATTGGTGCCAGGTAGTCTACGAACTCCATAGAAATAAGGCCTGTTGATCAACCTCCGTAATGGAGACAGTTATTGGAGAATAAACAAGTTGTGTGAACCCTTTTTAGTATATGTTTGTATTCCTTGCAGTTATTTTTGTTGTCGTGGGCTACAGGTAGTCTACGAACTCCATAGAGTCACGGTTTGTGGATCAACCTCCGTAACGGAGACAGTTATTGGAGAATAAACAAGTTGTGTAACCCCTTCTTGATATATGTTAGTATTCCTTGTGGTTCTTGTTGTTGTCGTGGGCTTCAGGTAGTCTACGAACTCCATAGAGTCACGGGGTTGTACCATGTTTTAATCAAGGCGAAATATTTCTGTTTACGCGTGTAGATCTTAAGGCCTATTCCAGGGTTTTCTTGGATGACCGTGAACCTATACAATGGACGCATTCTATTCTATGTACCACAAAGGGGTTGTACCATTTTTGAAACAAGGCAAAAGATTTCTGTTTACGCGTGTAGATCTTAAGGCCTATTCCAGGGTTTTCTTGGATGGCCGTGAACCTAGGCTATGGACGCATTCTATTCTATGTACCACAAAGGGGTTGTACCATTTTTGAAACAAGGCGAAATATTTCTGGTTACGCGTGTAGATCTTAAGGCCTATACCAGGGTTTTTTTGGATGACCATGAACCTATGCAATGGACGCATTCTATTTTATGTACCACAAAGGGGTTGTACCATTTTTAAAACAAGGCGAAATATTTCTGGTTACGCGTGTAGATCTTAAGGCCTATACCAGGGTTTTCTTGGATGACCGTGAACCTATGCAATGGACGCATTCTATTCTATGTACCACAAAGGGGTTGTACCATTTTTTAAACAAGGCGAAATATTTTTGGTTACGCGTGTAGATCTTAAGGCCTATTTCAGGGTTTTCTTGGATGACCGTGAACCTTTGCAATGGACGCATTCTATTCTATGTACCACAAAGGGGTTGTGCCATTTTTGAAACAAGGCAAAAGATTTCTGTTTACGCGTGTAGATCTTAAGGCCTATTCCAGGGTTTTTTTTGGATTGCCGTGAACCTAGGCTATGGACGCATTCTATTCTTTGTACCACAAAGGGGTTGTACCATTTTTGAAACAAGGCGAAAGATTTCTGGTTACGCGTGTAGATCTTAAGGCCTATTCCAGGGTTTTCTTGGATGTCCGTGAACCTATGCAATGGACGCATTCTATTCTATGTACCACAAAGGGGTTGTACCATTTTTGAAACAAGGCGAGAGATTTCTGGTTACGCGTGTAGATCTTAAGGCCCATTCCAGGGTTTTCTTGGACGACCGTGAACCTATGCAATGGATGCATTCTATTATATGTACCACAAAGGGGTTGTACCATTTTTGAAACAAGGCAAAAAATTTCTGTTTACGCGTGTAGATCTTAAGGCCTATTCCAGGGTTTTCTTGGATGTCCGTGAACCTATGCAATGGACGCATTCTATTCTATGTACCACAAAGGGGTTGTACCATTTTTGAAACAAGGCGAAAGATTTCTGGTTACGCGTGTAGATCTTAAGGCCTATTTCAGGGCTTTCTTGGAAGACCGTGAACCTATGCAATGGACGCATTCTATTCTATGTATCACAAAGGGGTTGTACCATTTTTGAAACAAGGCGAAAGATTTCTGGTTACTCGTGTAGATCTTAAGGCCTATTCCAGGGTTTTCTTGGATGACCGTGAACCTATGCAATGGTTGCGTTCTATCCAATGTATCACAAAACACAGGTCCAAGCTCCAGGAGGTTCTTGTAAAACTTTAAATACGTTAAAACGATGATCAACGTCTTACTGTGCGTTATCGAGGATCTGCACCACTCATGACTTGTTGATTTTTTGGCGTACCAAGAACATCTTAAGGCCTCAGCATTCAAACAATTAGACGACCATGATAACGGAAACAATTTGGACGACCCTAATACCAAAATTGGTAAAAGACACATCTTAAGACTAAAAGTGAGTTAAATATCAAATTTTGCTTACCTAAAAGATTGCAAACTTTTTTTACGCTCCAAATTCCAAATAGCGCTCCCTCCTTTTACGCTCAAAATTCCAAATAACGCTCCCTCTTTTTACGCCCTAAATTCGAAATAACGCTCCCTCTTTTTACGCTCTGATTCCATTTACGCTCCCCCGTTTTGGGCGCAAAAAGAGGTTTTGCAGTAGTTTGATGTTGATAATCAACAGTTTTAATACAAATAGCAAATTAGTGAAAAGTTTGCGAATTGATCGATACATAAATCCTAGAAATCCATCGAAAGAAAAAAAAGGGCTTTTGACGTTTGAAATCATAAATGATTGATTTTGAAATTTTTATTTTGTACCCTGTATCCGAGCTTTCCCCGTAGACGTAGTTGATTTCACACTAGAGAATAATCTAATAATGAGGATAATCTCTTTTCGGTTGAAAATATCTACTAGCGTTAAACAATGCATCATTAGGTTAGACAGATAAGTAAGGGAAGTTTGTGTACAAGTCTAAAAGTCTCGAAAATCAATAAAAGAGACATTTTTTTGTCGACCTCATCCGCATCAAATCGTAAGCTCAGGAGAAACGTTCTGATAAAGTGGAGTTCTACCAAATGAACGTTGCTTTCGTTGGTTTAAGGTCCTACGGCGATGGGCGGAAATATTACAATTTTAATGTAGACTTGCGTCTATTTCATTCATGGTTCAACTATTTTTATGCATTATTTTTTGTCTTTTTAGTGAACGGGTGGATTAATAAAGGTTTATCTTTTTGTTGTATCAAACATATCAACCTATTAGTGTCTTTTCGTATAAATTTGTATGCAGCTGAAGTTTACTAATCTATCTATTTAGAGAGACATAAACATATACGTTCCTTCTTCTTCTTCTTCTTCTTATTGGCATTACATCCCCACACTGGGACAGAGCCGCCTCGCAGCTTAGTGTTCATTAAGCACTTCCACAGCGAGGTTTCTAAGCCAAGTTACCATTTTTGCATTCGTATATCATGAGACTAGCACGATGATACTTTTATGCCCAGGGAATTCGAGATTTCCAATCCGAAAATTGCCTAGACCGGCGCCGGGAATCGGACCCAGCCACCCGCAGCATGGTCTTGCTTTGTAGCCGCGCGTTCGCACGGCTAAGGAGGGCCCCCATATATACTTTTCTATAATAGTTATTAAAATCCGAATAAGCAATTAAAGATTAAAAGCTTTTGCTAATAGATGTTAATGGATAGTTAATGGTTTTTACATCATTTCACTTAACCTCCGCATTCGATCCATTAGTTGGATGTTGATTCTCTTCAACCTCAAACCTTGCTTGATATTTCTAATTTCGTGCAGGGCAACGATGAAATTAATTTTCATTCTGTGTTTATTAACACTTCCTTACAGTGGACACTGCTATGACTATTTCACGAAAACCCTAAACTTCTTACATCGAGTTATAGAAGAAGGTCTAACCTCGGATGAAACGACCACGGATGTACTTTTCATAAACTTCAAACGTCTCGAGTTCGCTGACTTACTGGACTCTTTGCTGAAACGGCTCCGACAATCCACGCTTTTCTCCTGCTACATTGATGCCAACCATCGCAACAGTCGAACCAGACAGATAATTGTGACCGCTACAACAGACCTATCTACTCTAATGGTACACGCCCTGTTCCACAACATCAGATATCAAATCCATCTTCCTGTTTTCTTTATTCACAGGAACTCTACATGCAAATATTTGGAAGGAACAAAATCAAGGACGAGGATCGGCTGGAAAATGCTTTTAGGAAACACGTGATAGTGCTGGCAACCGACGTTAAAGAATTGGCCCTATTGGCATCAGTTAACTTCGCATATTTCAAAACCTTCAATTCCATTATCATAATTTACACGCCAGCAAATGGACTTATTTACACGGTCGGCAAGAACAGTATGATTCAAACAGTTTCGTGGGATGCCAAGTTCAACACTGTGCTCGCCAATAGGCGTTATGAGATATTTCCCAGACCTGTTGTCTTGGGGGCGACTCTAATGAAACCTTCAGTTGATTTCCGCGATGGTCGATTGGACGGATTGGATGTTCTCGTGTTCAAAACCATCATGGATCACTTGGGACAAGTGTGTAGATACGTTATCATAGAGAAGGGTAACATTGCGGCCGTGGCAAACAAATTGGAAAATATGTTCTATAGGAACGAGTTATCTGCATTCATCAACAGAAAAGGATTCGGGTCGGATTGGACGGTGGAAATGTTACTTCCCCAAACGGACGGGTTTTGCCTGATGGTGCCCAAAGTGCAGTCCAAGTACCTTTTTCATCATCTGCTGCATCCGTACGAGTTCTCTTCGTGGATGTTTTTGTGCTGTTTTCTGCTTGTCGTTGGATTCGCCAGCAGAATGTGGCACAAGCTGTTCCATCAGAATCTCATCCTAACACTGTTCTGTGGATCTTCCCGATCTCACCAAGAGATGCGAAGAATTGAACGTTTTCTTGTTGTCGGCTGTTCTTGTCTACTATCCGTTCTTTTTGAAGCCTATCTGGTCAAATTCATCACCCATCTCACCACTTACCGCTTCGAACGTGATCCAGAAACTATCGATGAATACGTGAAGTCGTCCGGAAAACTTCTTGTCCATAGGTTGATTGTTAACGAGACATTAGATGCTAGAAAAGAACTGGAACCGAAGCTAGTTATCGTACCATCCATGAGATACGACACACAAAACACGACATATGGCTTTATAATGGCATGTTCTTCGGCAAAAACGTTGCTGGCGGACATAGCTGAATACGGTCGACAAAAAATTGGCTCTAATGTTCGCCCACAGTTTCACGTAATTCCGGAAAAGTTAAGAATCATTTATTCTTACTATGCATTCGCCAGCGGCACTTTGTTCTACGGATATTTTAAGCAGTATTACGATTGGCTTTTTAATTCGGGTATAATCGACTATTGGGAAAAAAGTGCCGAGCATAAGTATCACGACTCACCGAAGTATGAATTCGTGGAGAGCGAAGTGCTTGACTTGGACAGATTACAACTGCTGTGGGTCGTCTACGGTATCGGCATTTCTATTTCCTGTGCGATGCTACTCTTGGAACTCGTTGCGAGTACATTGTTGGCATGGATAGCTGCAAGAACTGTTTTGTATTCAATTATCCGGACTGGACTGTCATAGATTGCGTCCGTGAATCAACGTTTGATCAGATTTGTTATTTTTAAATTCTCCCGGAAACAAGTACAGTGAACCAATTTCTATATATAAACGTTATAAACGGGAGCTCTCCTGAAACATATGTTTCAATGTTTAAAAAAATCCTTTCATCATTGTAGATGATGATGGTTAACTTTGATAAGAGTCTTTTCATATAACTAACTTTATAACGTGATAAAGAAGTGAACGAAAATTTGATGTATGACATTTGGCACCAAGAAAAATAAATTACACTCAAGACAGTTGGCAAAAAAACTGCTCTTCAATTTTGCACAATTTTCAAAAATCGAATAAAACTTGTTGAATGAGTGCAACTAATAGCTATTTCCTGGTCTTTGTTTTTTTCTTCCGGTGGCCGGATACAATTCCCGGAGGACTCCTTTTCGCCCCCAGCGATGGCGACGACCAGCGACGATCAACATCACTCAGGGAGGTACTGGGTCCTTTAATATACCGATAAATAATTCGGTATTGATTTAAAACGAGCGGCATTTACAAACCACCAAGCCAAACATCATGACATCATCCCGATTGATTTGGAATTTAAGCTTCATTTTCTCCAAAACATCCACAATTTTCTTCGGTGAAATGAACCAGTCCGTGCGGCCGTTGGCGTCAGCATCGATGCTGAAAAGCTTTTCGCGTCGGAGAACAGGATCATATTTTTTTCCTTCTTCAACAAAGAAAGCAATCTTTTTGAACGAGTCACTCATAGTTCCTATCAAGTGGTCCGTAATCAAGAGGCGTTTTACTCAAGCTCTGGAAGGTACATGCAAGACTTCTTTGATTGTTCTCGCATGAATTTCTTAGAAATTTTGACTTCTTTGGCAAGTTTTTTGATGGAACGCACCAGGTTGCGAGCAGATCGAAGTAAGCCTTGCGCGCGGCCGTGGTGTTTTATTTAATTACAGCAGTTTTTCTGCTTCCGTATTTTCTAATTTGACTGGTGTTACGCCACCGGGAATTTTTCTTTTAAGATCTTGTCGCATAGATTACTTCGGTGGAGTGCGCGAATATTTCGTCCTGGATCAGATTTTTTTCGTGTCAGATCACGAGTTAGATTTTCCTGCGAGGGAGCAGGTGTCGAGATGGACAACTGTTTCTGGAGTATGATGTTCCCGTTGAGCCACTCGAACATCCTATTTAATAGGACCCTGAGATCAGCAAGATTTCTACTGGATGCGTTGACCAACATTTTATTATTCGGTGAGCTCATTTTATGCTATTTTTAAATTATTCATTGTGATGAAGTGCAAAGTTTGATCTATGTATGTAGTGCTCAGTCTTCACATGCATTTACAAACCAACCTTCCCCCATTTTGTTCCATCCGCACATGCTTTTCTTGCTAAGTGCTTTCAAAATCCAACTTGCAAAATATGTGTGAATCAATTCATTCAGTTTGAATCAGCATGAATTTTAGTTGTGTTGCTCATACAGACTTAATCATCTGACAGATCTTTAAACAATATTTCTCGTTGAATAAATGCGAATCAATGGTTCAGTTTTTTTCCTATTTTAAGAAAAAAATAATTCCTTTAGGTTAAATGTGTCATTCCCGTTGTTGTTAAGGGTATATATTAAGGTCACTCCTGACAGAATCCAAGTTTCAAAGTGCTCGCCTTTTCGGGGGCACACCACTCGATACGGAAGCAACGCACAACTGTCATTTTTATTTTTTCACACATGCTGCGTCGCAGCAAAGCTGAATCAACAAAAATGACAGTTGTCCGCCGCCTCCGTATCGAGTAGTGTGCCCCCCAAAACGCGAGCACTTTGAAACATGGATTCTGTCAGGAGTGACCTTAATAACTACATTATTTCAATTGGAAACAAATTGGGGGAAGGGACATTCAACATATTTTTATTTTCGTTTCAGAGAGCTAACAATGGTGCTTAAACTTAGGCTAATTATCCAGGGCAAGTTTAATAGCTTTGCCCCATCCCAAGGAAATCAACAATGGAATGACATAAATTTCTTAGCATGGTCACTCCCAACATCTATTCAAACTTATTATATCATTTGCTTATGATGATACTCCTTAGCTATATACTTTACCAACCATCCAACTCCTTGACATCTATGAGGGCGTCGGTGAGTCGCTGGCCTCTCGTTAAGTAGATGTCATATCATCATCTCCTTCCTTTCCCTAGGGACGGAGAAGATGGGCGTGGCCGGCAATGGTAGCTTTCATGCTTTATCATTTTGGACCTCCAATTGGGTTGCTCCGTTACAACGCAACGCACGCCGAGCCGATTTGATCACGTTTGGCATACGTGCAAAGCATGGACGTCCACTTTCCCGCTTCCGCTGCTTAGACCCATCCTGCAGAGATATTTTAAGGCGATAAACTGTGGCCAAAAGACATCCTACCACCCTAAGCAATCTCATTCGGCGTCTTTTGGGCGAGCAACAAACTAGTAGCCACTTCTTTTGCATTTTTAGAAATTTGCAATAAAACAAATACAATCTCTCGGTGCAGCATTTGAAAGTAAACATAAACAAATATACTTTCAACAGAAATTAGTCACTAGCTACTCGAATTAACCCAATATTCAGATTTAATCATTTTCGCATTATTTTCTGCCGCACCCTGTACAAAGGCTTAATGGCCAAATAATCCAATAATGTTAAGATAGTTATTGCGTACAGCCATTTCATTTAAGGACGCACTCCCTGGTTATATATTGTAATTCTGCTTTCGATTCGTGCTCAAAATGGGTATTCAAGTCTCGGTCTGTTGTAGCCCACCTTGGAAAAAACGACCATTTCTGAATTTTCATCCCCTTTCGTCCGTGAACTCGGTTGGCTTTCCCCTCCGTGACGTGACGCGGCAACAGATGCTCCTTCCAAGGTAAGTGCTAGGTGGTGCAGTAAATATAACGGTGCTATTTAAGTAACTTACGACCAAGTGCTTAACAACTTCTTTCCTCATTTCCCTTCTGAGCAGCCGAGAAGCTACACAACAACTGATGCAACGCGTGGTTCATTCGCCTCCTCCACGTACCGTCCGCCATCTGCACCCCACCATAGATGGTACGTCGAACTTTACTTGCGAAAACTCACAGTGCGCTTTGATTCTCCACAGGTCTCGTGTCCGTAGAGGACTACAGGTCTAATAAGCGTTTTGTAAATAGTCAGTTTGGTACGGCGGCGAACTCTATTCGAACGGAGCTTTTTGCGGAGTCCAAAGTACTTACGATTTCCAGCCATATAGCTGGTATCGTTATCGGAGGTCACTAGTGGTAGTGAGCCCAAGTACACGAATTCTTCAACCACCTCGATTTCGTCCCCACCAATACAAACTCGTGGTGGGTGGCTCACGTTCTCCTATCTTGAGCCGCTTCCTATCATGTATTTCATCTTAGTCGTGTTGATGATTAGTCCAATCTGTTTAGCTTCGCTTTTCAGTCTGAAGTAGGCTTCCTCCATCCTTTCAAAGTTACGTGCCATGATATCAATGTCGTCGGCGAAACCAAATAAATGGACGGACTTCGTAACAATCGTACCACTCGTGTCTGCACGAGCTCGAGCGGTTAGTTTTCTGGAAAACAGTCATCACAATTTGAAAAGTAAAACACTTGAACAATTCTGATGTGACTTGCTAACTCCAAATCCAAAATCCGACTCTCTTCTTTATTTACAAAAACGTTATTTATAACTACTGGCTATTGTTTACAATTTTTCTCTCATTTTCAATAATGTTGCAGAATGTTGCATGCTACCTACATTTACTCTCATGTGACATTCTGCTCCGAGAGCATTCGTACTCTCTAAATAAACAATTATTTAACAATTGAGTCAGCTACTATTTCTAGGCCAGCTTATTCGCCAAGTTTTGTTTATACTTAAATATCCGTTGTTTATTTTCAACAGCGGTTGCTATTTGATAAACATAAATGGACAGGTTCCAACCTGTCCAATCTTTCCTTTTGCTCGTTTATATGACATACTTTAAAAATAGAAGAAAAATGATGGTTATTGCATGGCGTTTAGGGTCGCTACAGTGCCAATCCCTGCCTGTTGAAAAGCAGACACGAAAGACCATCACCCTCTGCGCGTTTCGAAAGGACTCGAGAATGCCCCTGAAACTAGAACTACGCACATCACCCGATGCATCATCGAACTTGCAGTGCTTCCAATGGCGGATCGAATACCTCTCCAGCCATCTTCAAGAGACGCTGCGCCTAGCTGCTCTTCCATTGGGAGTGCCACTTCCAGCTGCTGCGCGTAGTCTTGGGCTAGTCTACCGTCTTGTAGCCGCCCAATGATTAGCCACGGCGGACGACTCCGACGCGTGTTGTACACCGTCGAGAACTTTGAGCGCAGACATACTGCAAAGAAGTAGTGTTGCAGTGCGGCTAGTGCGTACGTTTGCGATGTCGTAGAAGAACTTACCGTCGATTGGAACGTGGTCGATTTGGTTTTCCGTTTCTTAATTAGGTGAATTCCATGTGGCCTTGTGGATATTCATGCGGGGGAAGAAAGTGCTTCGGACTACCATTCCGCGGGAGGCTGCAAAGCTTATGCATCGCTGGTCGCTGTTGTTCAATACGGTATGCAGACTATCCGGTCCGATGACCGGTCCATACATTTCCTCCCTTCCTATTTGAGCGTTAATGTCACCGATGACGATTTTGACGTCCTGTAGCGGGCATCCATCGTATGTCTGCTCCAGCTGTGCGTAGAACGCTTCTTTCTCGTCGTCGGGTCTTCCTTCGTGTGGGCAGTGCACGTTGATGATGCTATAGTTGAAGAAACGGCCTTTTATCCTCAGCTTGCACATCCTTGCGTTGATTAGCTGCTACCCCATCACGCGTTAACGCATCTTGCCCAGCACTATGAAGCCGGTTCCCACCTCGTTGGTGGTGCCACAGTTTTGGTTTAAAGTAGACGCTCGATGCCCGCTTTTCCATACTTTCTGTGGAATTTAGTCAGACTAAGGTAATTCATCTTAGATTATCCTGACGCAACCTGGGAAGCTTAGCGACTTGCAGTTCCATGTTCCAAGCCAACTCCAATCGTGATCCTTAATTCGTCGCCTAGGTCATTGCCGATTGTATCGAATCATATTGTCTTCTATGTCGTTCATAATGGTTGTTTTTATAGGCGGCTTAATGGGTCTGCGCAAACCTCCTGTCTCGTCGAAGGGTCGTTGTGTCAGGTATGTTTAGCATCCCACCTAACACCAGGACTTAGGCTTGGCGCTTTGAGCGGCACACGGTCGTTTTGGCGGAACATACTTGCGGAAAAACGCAACCTTTTATAGAAGTTTAACAGAGCCCACTGTCAAACCCCACCACATCCTAGGCAGGCATCAAAACTTGCAGATGGCCTGGGGAGGGATCGTCAAGCCCTTGGACAAAGTCCCTGCTGCACGCTGCTGCGGTTGGTGTAAATAACATGCGTTTGATTTCGTTCTAATAAGCTGTCGATAGCATACTAAGATAGGCACATCATAATTGTTTGCTTTTTGTTTGAGCTTTTCGTTTGAGAAAACGCTGGTGAACTTTGTAGAGATTAGACTGCAGATGCAGGGCCGGATTTAGCCGGAAAGGGGCCCCGGGGCCGCATGTTTTTTTTTTTTCTTGAGCAAGGGTAAACGGAAATCTGCAACCAGACACCTGGGGAGGTACTCAGGTAGTGTGGGGATGGGTATGTCATGTAACTCTTACCCGACCCACTAAAACCAAAACCCTTTCGCCAGTCCGTACCCCCGGCCCGCAATTAAGCAATACATCAGGGGGGGACTATTGAGAACGCTCACGCCTATGCTAACGCACTTGACGTCAATACACACAACATCGACTTCAAGGGTGGCTACCTCACCACCCGTCGATCGCAAGCTATGATAGTAATCTAACGGTCCGTATCATAATCTCACGTTGGAGACGAGCACCCCGACAACAACCACCGCGCGTGAACCGCAATGACCTCTATATCTACATACTGCGGTCCCCGCAGCCCACCCACGACATGTTGGTTGTCGGGGTGAGCAAAGTGTTCACTGCATCACAGGTGCCCTTACTGCACACGTTGGTTTTGTTCAAGACGCCACCACCGCTGCAGTTTCGACATAATCTGTTGAGATGCTGTGTTCACCGCATTCCATATAGCTTCCTCCCGGCACATCCTCTCGACGAGGTTGTCCGGGGTTGTATCCATACCACTAATAAGCAGCATGGCATTGCGTTCTATCTCGAATCGCGGGCATGCGAACATCACATGCTCTGTCGATTCTACCTCACCTACACATTCAGGACACTCCGCAGAATCTGCGAAGCCAAACCTGTGTAGGAATTTCTTAAAGCAGCCATGTTCAGACAACACCTGTGTTAGGTGGAAGTTGACTTGACCATGCTTCCTATCAACCCAGTTGGACACATCTGGAATCAGTCTGTGGGTCCAACGACCTTTGACTGCGGTGTCCCATGCTCTTTGCCATTTGAGCAACGAAGCTGCTTTCTTGACACGTCGCACTTGCACCGAGTCCCTTTCGTTGTAGCACTCCACATCCTCCTCTAAGAGTATGTCGATCGGCATCATTCCAGCTATAACGCACACCGCCTCATATGATATGGTGCGATATGCGCTCGCGACACGTAAACACATCAGCCGGTGTACTCTGATCAATTTCTTTACATTGTACTCGGCTTTTAGTGCTACGGCCCATGCCGGCACGCCATAACGGATGATAGACAATGCTACGCCAGCTATCAGCCTACGCACTTGACTATGCACCGCCGATCTGTTGGGCATCATTCGTGATAAAGATTTTATCGCCAATGAAGCCCGCTTACATGCATAATCGACGTGGCTCGTAAAATTGAGCTTATCATCGATCATCACGCCCAGATGCTTGAGAGACCTCACGGAGTTAACTGTGCAGGTCCCTACTCTTATCCTCGCCTGTTGCAACCCATGACGGTTATGCACTACCACGACTTCCGTCTTGTGATGTGCAAGGGACAACCGCCTCGAGTTGAGCCATTCCTCCACTCTGCCAATCGCGTATGAAGCCTTCAGTTCGACTTCGTCGAGAGTGTCTCCTGTTACCTCCAGCATTACGTCATCCGCGAAGCCTTCTATTTTCACACCGGCCGGGAGACTTAGGCGTAATACTCCATCGTACATAATATTCCACAGAACCGGTCCGAGGATCGATTCCTGTGGAACACCCGCTGACACTACGATCGACTTTTGACCGGCATCAGTGTCGTATAACAGCACCCTATTCTGAAAATAGCTTTTCAGTATCCTGCACAGGTAATCCGGAACTCTCAATCGGTGCAGGGAGTCATCAATTGCCGCCCAGCTAGCATTGTTAAACGCGTTTTTTACATCAAGTGTAATCAACGAGAAGTACCTAATACCTCTTCTGTTTAAACCTCTCGCTATCTTGGCCGTATCCGTTACCGCTCGAATTGCTTCGATGGTAGAACGGCCCCTACGGAAGCCATACTGGTTGCTAGATAAGCCACCAGCACACTCTGTATAAGCCGACAATCTATTCAGAATGACCCTCTCTAGCAGCTTTCCAGATGTGTCGAGTAGGCAAATTGGTCTGTATGCCGAAGGATCCCCCGGCTGTTTGCCAGGCTTCGGTAATAGCACCAATTTCTGCCGTTACCATCGATATGGGAAGTTTCCTTCGTCCATGCATCTCTGGAGGCAGCTCCTGAACATATCTGGATTGGCAAGAATGGCGTGTTTAAGGGCCAGGTTTGGAATACCATCCGGGCCTGGCGCCTTATTGAGCTTAAGTTTTCTTGCGGCTACGATAAGCTCTTCGTTAGTCACTAGCGGTACCACGTCAACTGACTCGTACGGAGTAGCGGGCCAGTTCGATGATTCATGCCTCGGAAACAACCCGTCGACTATTTTGGCCAACATCCCCGGAGATTTCTCAGGTGGCGTGGTATTGGTCCTAGCCATCACCATCCTGTATGCATCTCCCCATGGATTGTCGTTTGCCATCCTGCACAGTAGGGCAGTTCAAATTTCAAAAATGTTCGAATATTGCAACTCCCATATGTCTATTAGCATCATTTTGATAATATAGGAGTCCTGGCAAAATTTCAGGCAATTCGGTGGCCATTTAGGGGTGGCGCGAAGTCAATTTATGTTTATATGGAAATTTGTATGGGAAAAACTTAAAATTTATTCAAGTCTTCCTACAATTGTCAAATTGTGATGAATTCAAATAAACTTCCCCAACCTCCCTTTTTGGAATCTATATAAAGGATACCTCCGGATAACACATTAGTTATGAGTGGATTGAACGGTTCTATTGACAGTGTAAATATGAGATAAATGGCTAAAATAGTGTAATTAGCCTCAACGTAGCAGTGGAAATATAAATCAAAATTAATGAGTTATCCACTGGTTGAGTTCAAATAGACTCCAAAAATGGAGGTTGGGGATGTTTATTTGAATTCATCACGATTTAAGAGTTGTAGGGGGATTTGAATAAATTTTAAGTTTTTTCCATACAAATTTCCATATAAACATAAATTGACTTCGCGCCACCCCTAAATGGCCTCCGAATTGCTTGAAATTTTGCCGGGACTCCCAAATTACCAAAATGATGCTAATAGACATATGGGAGTTGGAATTTTCGAACATTTTTGAAATGTGAACTGCCCTACTGCACAGCCGCTCGAAGCAGGCTCTCTTACTACATTTGATCTCGTAGTTCAGAGCTCTGCTCGCTGTCTGGAACACTCTGCGTCTCTCGACCTTATCAGCGTCTGTTCTGGCACGTCGCAGCCTTCTCTTTGCTCGAAGACAGGTTCTACGAAGGTCTGCAATTGTGTCAGTCCACCAGTACACAGGTTGCCGGTTTCCGGGAGGTTTGGTCCTCCTAGGCATCGTCACATCGCATGCACGGGTTAGTACATCGATTAACTCGTCGCCACTTAATCCCGTTGTTCGCGTTTCCCATCGTAGTGATTCCTCCAAGAGTTCTGGGTTGAACTGCGAGGTGCGCCATCCTAGATCGGCTTTGCCGATCCGCCTTGTGGTTGCTACGGGGGTATACCGGCCGACGGTATGTGAGGGCCCCAAAATGTACAAAAAAAGGTTGGTTTTGGTACAAATCTTATTGTGGGGGCCCGGGGCCACGGACCCCCCGCACCCCCCATAAATCCAGCCCTGTGCAGATGGCTGGTCGTGTCGAGGCCGATAATTCGTCCAATACCATAGATGATGGCAATCTTTGCTCCTTGCGTTATTCATTTACGTAATTCCAAAAGGATTTTGGATATGATCGGAGTCTAGATTGAATACCCTGTTCGTATCGATGAGCCTGACATAGAGTTGTTTGAGCGGGAATGTACGATATGTGGTGAATATTTTGAGGGCGGCTTTTTCCGTTCTTTTCAGCGTACGTAATGCATTTGTCGGAGTCGCAGCCAGCTTTGCCCGTGGAAGGATGCAAATTAATTCTGCTGTCAAGTTTGTCTTCCAATTTTCTGCTCAGTTTTCGGCCGATTAACAACTGATACATAAGGGGATTACAGTGATTACAGTGTCTGCCACATACGGAAAGTGGCGCTAGCCATCTTTTCCGGATTCGGTACAAGAAATCAATAGCGACAGCAACGCTTCATTTCGGGGAATGTTTCCCGATTTCAATTGAATGAATGAAGCCCTATGGTGGTTGCTTCGAGGCTGTCAATAATTATTATTAATTAATAATTATTATCACCAAAATGAACCCTTTCAGATCATAAATGGACAAATGACATCGGTGAACAAGTTCCAATTTTTTTCTTTCACTTTATTTTTGATACCGTGATGTGCTTGCATTCCATTAACTTAAGGTAATGTACTATGTTTAGAACTATCCAAAATAGAGCAATTCTTTGGCTCAAATTCCATTCATATGAAAAACTATTGCTCTTAATTCCGTCTATTCGCGTTCCTTGTTCTGATCATCAAAAAAATATATATATTTTTTTAGATTTTATCGGACTTTGGTACATTTTTCGATGTTTCTCAACTAACTGTAGAATACACAGTTTTTGATCCTCATCTACTGAGAGTTTGGAATTATAATCTTCATCAATGCTTTACCTCGTTCTGCATTGTCATTCACTACTTCCAGGCTTCGAACTCGCTTCTTGGCAATTTGATATTCCTCTGAAATATTCCAATGCGTAACATCGATGTCAAGTATGTATGTATGTCAAGACTCCGAAATTTCTGAAGCTTTGAAAAAGTTTTTAATATTGTTGGTACCTTGCACGCAATAGTGCTACTCGATCGTTGAAATATTTAGATTATTGGCTTGGATTACTTTTTGTTTATTCTCTGAGTCTAAATACTCATCAAAAAGGTACAGTCCGATGAGGGTGTTTTCCAATTGAACCGTTTGTTTGAGAAACTGCATATGTAACATTTTTGGCCAAAATGAGATTTTTATATATTCTGAATCCTCGTCCAAAAATACGTATTCTGGCAAAAAATACGAAAAAAAAATTTTTGTTCAGGAATGTATGAAATTTTTTTCGTTTGTTTGAGAAACTACATATGTCCACGTACTTTGGAGAGCAATTGTGGAGTACTGTTTACATTTTTTGTTCTGAAAGTGCCCCAGGGTGTTGAGTTTTACCAAAAACTATTGATCTGTATCGAAGAAATCGAAAAATTCGGAGCAAATTTGTTCAAAAACAGTTTTTTGTTGTTTTCTCGAAATAGTGTAAAATGGACTTATGCAGTTTCTCAAACAAATGATTCAATTACTGGTGGGTTAAAAAGCCTTTCTGCAGTGATTTGGCAACTTCCTTATCGTAAGCCTCATATTTTTCCAATAATTTTAATAAATTGAGGTCATGATTTGCCGATAGTGCAGCAAATGAGCTAAGAAACCAATTTTTCAAATAAATTTTCACAATCAAGACATTGAATCGATCTCTAGTATTGTTAGGCATATTATACGTGTGCCTATAAATGAACATTTTTAAAGAGTAAATAATTTTTGCCATCCACCTTGCATTATGGAAAGCACCAGGTGCTCTAATTTGCAATTTTCCATCAAGTTTTCCACCCAAAAATATTATGGCAAGTTGGATAACTTCCCGATAATCTTCGCGGTGATGCTGCTCTTTAAGTTGTCGTCCAAAAAACTCTAATAAGGAACTTCTCTCGTTTTCTGTTTTCTTTTCTAGGCGGTGCCATTCCGTCTGAAATCGCATGAAAATTTCGACATTCGGAGATTGTGAATTTTCGAATTGTAGGACTTTGAATGCCTTGCCTAGATGGGCAAAACGGATCATATTGTTGAGCGGATAAGATCTGGATCATTGAGGCTAATGAACCGCATCTTCATACGGATCGGATCTTTGGATCAAAACGTAGGGAGCATGCAAAATGGGGATACGGCTGTCATTCAGGACAACAGTTTGACCCGTACAGACAATATTTTCGTCCAGATCTCACTCACAAGCATATATAACATGTCTAGTGAACCTACAATAAACTTTTTATTTTACCATTTTCTTACAAAAGGTTAGATAATTTGTAGATCTGGTGAACCGGATCTTTCAAAAAGTGAGCTTTGAATCATTCACTCACTTCAAAGATCCGGATCATTTTAACGGTTCCGGATCTGAACGCCCATCTCTAATGTGAACATACTTAATCCTTGAAGAAAAAAATATATGAATTGTTATAACAGTTTTAAATAAAGAAATTAACACAAAACATACTTGTCTTTAAGATCCCAATCGACAATCGCATTATATACCGCTGTGGCTTGTTCTATCCCTGTTGAATTTTGGATTGGCTAATAATTTTCGAATGCTTTCACCAGAGACAATTATGGCCAAACGTTCAGATTTCTCCATCGTCTTAGATGGTGAAGTGTTAGGACGCAGTTTTGAATCCCAGTGACCTGTTAGGTTTGCTTGTTGCTTGAAGGGGAAGGGTCATTTGGACGAAACCCATTCGGGCGAATGTCTTTGGCCGAATGCCACTAGGCCGAAAGTTGTTTGGCCGAATATACCATTTGGCCGAACAGACCATTGATCCGAAAGTCATTTGGCCGAATGGACCGTTTGGCCGAAAGGGTCGTTTGCTCGAAAGGGTAGTTTGGCCGAAAGGGTCATTAGACCGAAAGTTATTTGGCCGAATGGGTCATTTGGCTGAAAGGTTGGTTTAGCCGAAAGGGTCTTTTGGCTGGAAGGGTCATTTGGTCGAGAGGGTCATTTGGCAGAAAGCGTCATTTGGACGAAAGGGTCATTTGGCCGAATAGGATATTTGAAAAGTGAAAGAAATTAGGAATAAGAAGATAGACGTCTCACTTCTCACTCTTCATGTTTCTCTTCTCACTGTAAAAAGTAAGAAGCGCGAAATGAGTAGTTAGACGTTTCACTACTCACTTCGCACTACTCACTTTTCACAGTGAGAAGTGAAAAATGAGGAGTGAGAAGTGAGACGTCTATCTTCTCACTTCTTGCTCTAAAAAGTGATTAGTGAGATGTTGCACTACCCACTTCGCACTACTCACTTTTCACAGTGTGAAGTGAGAAATAGGAAAGAAAAGTGAGACGTTTCGCTTCTCACTCCCCATTTCTTACTTCTCACTGTGAAAAGTGAGTAGTGCGAAGTGGGTAGTGAGACATCACACTACTCATTTCGCGCTTCTCATTTTTACAGTGAGAAGATAAAAATGAAGAGTGAGAAGTTAGACGTCTCTATTCTCATTCCTAATTTCTCACTTTTCAAATGAACTATTAGGCCAAATGACCCTTTTGACCAAATGACCTATTCGGCCGAATGACCTTTCGTCCAAACGACCCTTGCGGCCTGATGACCCGTTCGGCCAAATGATCCTTTCGACCAAATGACCCTTTCGGTCAATTGACCCTTTCGGCCAAACGACCTTTTCGGACAAACGACCCTTCCGGCCAAATGACCCTTTCAGCCTAAAGACCCTTTCTGCCAAATTACCCTTTCGGCTAAATGATCCTTTCGGTCAAATGACCCATTCGGCCAAACGACCCATTAGGCAAAACAACCCTTTCGGCCAAACGACCCTTTCGGCCGAATTACTTTTTCAGCCAAATGACCCTTTCGGCCCTTTCGGCCAAATGACAAGTTAAGATAGATAATAATAATCAACAGTGTGACTGCTTTCACTTCTAAAGTTCAAATAAATACTGGTAATGGGAAAACCTAGTATGGAAAAAAACATAAAGTTTTGATTAATTTTGAGCACCCCTAAATCATGTGCAATTTTGTTCTAATTTTGCATAGGGGTATATTTTTGGCTACGAAAACGTTTGCGTATCGTCCGGTGTTAAAATTCGATGAAAAAAAAATGTTTTAAGAGGAAAAATCGATTTTTTTGAGAAATATAAAACATAACATCAGATCTCGACGTTTCATGCATTTTTAAGTCATTTGGCATCAAAAACAAAAATTCGATTTTTGACTTTTCCTTTGGTTCCCCCTTGGGAAAATTTTCATGGGTAAAAATTTCAAAACTTTGATGAATTTTATGCACCTCTAAATCATGTCCGATTGAGCTCAAACTTTGCATGGGGTCAAATTTTGGGGGGAATGAAACTTGTAAGCAATGTCGTTTTTTGAAATTCGATGACAATTTTTTCCCCATACATTCCATTGGCACCCTATTGTAAAGTGAGGGATCTAGTGACCTAGTTGTCTTTACAAAGACATTTTCCCACGACGTTTTTTGCACTAATTCAGCTATAACAGCTGTATGCTAGAAACAGTTGGCATCCAATGATTTTGATTTAAAGACTTTATCGGAAAAGAGAATAAATTATTCTAAATTTTTGGAAGTTGGTTAATTGGAAGCTGCGAGGTGGCTATATCTATCCCAGTAGGGGATGTCATGTCAATGAGAAGAAAAATGCTCTACTAGCGCTACGGCACTCTGATGCACAGCGTATGCAGAAGGACCTGGCCAAATGCTCCTCTACGGTGGGTCTCATCATCAACGTCAACAAGACCTCCTCATTGAATGTCAACACAAACAGGAGAAGGTCGAAAACTTTAAATATCTTGGCAGCCAGTTGGCGTCGGACGGTGTAATCAAGATCGACATAGGAGCACGGAGCAAGAAGGCTAGGGATGCTTTTGCGAGTTTCCGAAATATATGGAGATCCAATCAGATTAGTCAACCAACGCACTAAATCTAGAATATTGAACTCTAACGTAAAATCTGTGTTGCTAAACGCCAGTGAGACTTGGTGTGTATCAGCAGAGATCACGCAGAACTGCAAGTATTCATCAGCCGATGTCTAATTTCATAATTCATGCCTGGTGGCCTCACAACTGGATCTCGAATGCTGCGCTCCTTCGACGATGCCACAAAAAATCGTTCCGCTGGCCGGCAGGACATCGCAGCAGAGGCAGAGCCAGGGGCTCTTGGCGACGTACCCTTCCTCAACAAAGAAACAAAGGAAGACACAGAAATCAGACCTGGGCCCAGGTCAAGGCTAAAGCGAGCAGCCACCCAATATTGAGATTTCACGTTGGCCATATGAACCCTCAGGACACATGAGACAGTGAGTGAATGAACCGACAAACAGACTTAACTCATCGCATCCGAACATCACCCACGTGTTTAACGTTCGATTTGAAATGCACCTGTGCTATGCAATTGCTCGAAAAAAGCAGCTCGAGAGCAAAAAAAAATCAATTGATGTTTTGGAGGAATTGAATTTATAAAGTTGTATCTTTTTGATACATCAAAGTTATTAGAAAAATAGTGACTTTTCATATACTTTTGTATGCAGTTAGGATTTCATTATCTCTCTAATCATGCAATGAGCCACACATACATATACTTTTCTTCAATAGTCAGTAAAATTTTAATACTTTTACTACTTTCTAATCTTTTTTTTTGCCTTTTGCTAATGGCTGCTAATGGATGGTTAATTGATTCTACACCATTACACTGATGACTTTCGTAATGAATCCATTACTTGGATATTTATTCTCTTCTGCCTCAAATCGCAAGTTGTTCGGTATTCCGAATATTGTTCAAGTCGACGATGAAATTAATATCGATTCTTTGTATATTAACACTTTTTATTTTTAACAGTGGACACTGTTATGACCAATTTACGAAAAACCTAAACTTTTTACATCAAATTATAGCAGAAGGTCTAACATCGGATGAAACAACAACAGACGTTCTTTTTATAAACTTCAAACGTCTCGAGTTCGTTGACTTATTGGACCCTTTACTGAAACGGCTTCGACAATCCACGCTTTTCTCTTGCTACATTGATGCCAACAATCCCAACGGTCGAACCAGACAGATAATTGTGGCCGCTACAACAAACTTATCGTCTCTAAGGGTACACGCGTCCTGTTCCGACACATCCGACAGTTAATCCATCTGCCTATTCGTTTATTCACAGCAAATCTACATACGACTTTTTGGAAAGGATAAAATCAAGGACGAGGATCGGCTTGAGAATGCCTCTAGAAAGCACGTGATAGTGCTGGCAACCGACGTTAATGAATTGGTCCTATTGGCATCACTAAATTTCGCATACTTCAAAACCTTCAATTCCATCATCATAATTTCCACGCCAACAAACGGACTTATTTACACTATCGGCAAGAACAGTTTCATTCAAAAAGTTTCGTGGGATGCCACATTTAGCACTGTGCTAGCCAATAGGCCTTATGAGAGATTTCCCAGGCCTAAAATCTTGGGGGCGACCTTAACCAAACCCTCAGTTAATTTCCGTGATGGTCACCTGGACGGATTGGATGTTATCGTGTTCAAAACGATCATGAGCCACTTGGGACAAGCGTATAGAATCGATATCATAGAGAAAGGTAACATCACGGCCGTTGTATATAAATTGGAGGATATGTTCTATAGGAACGAGATATCTGCACTCATCAACAGAAAGGGATTTTTGTCGGATTGGACGGTGGAAATGTTACTTCCCCAAACGGATGGGCTGTGCCTGATGGTGCCTAAAGTGCAATCCAAGTACCTTTTTCATCATCTGCTGCATCCGTACGAGATCTCTTCGTGGATATTTTTGTGCTGTTTTCTGTTTGCCGTTGGTTTCGCCAGCAGAATGTGGCACAAGCTGTTCCATCAGAATCTCATCCTAACACTGTTTTGTGGACCGTCCCAATCTCACCAAGAGATGCGAAGAATTGAACGTTTCCTTGTTGTCGGCTGTTCCTGTCTGCTATCCGTTCTGTTTGAAGCCTATCTGGTCAAATTCATCACCCATCTCACCACTTACCGCTTCGAACGTGATCCAGAAACTATCGATGAATACGTACAATCTCCTGGAAAACTTTTGGTCCATAGGTTGGTTGTCAATGAAACATTAAATGCTAGAAAAGAACTGGAACCGAAGCTAGTTATCGTACCATCCATGGCATACGACATAAAAGACACGACATATGGCTATGTAATGGCATGTTCTACAGCAAAAACTATGTTGGCGGAACAATCTGAATACGATCGACAAATGATGGGATTCAATGTTCGCCCACAGTTTCACATTATTCCGGAAAAGTTAAGAATCATTCATTGTTTCTACGCATTTGCCAACGACGCTTTGATCTACGGATTTTTTAAGCAGTATTTCGATTGGCTTTTCAATTCGGGACTAATCGACTATTGGGAGAAAAGTGCCGAAAATAAGTTCTACGTCTCACCGAAGTATGAATTCGTGGACAGCGAAGTGCTTGACTTGGACAGATTACAACTGCTGTGGGTCGTCTACGGTATCGGCATTTCTATTTCCTGTGCGATGCTACTCTTGGAACTCGTTGCGAGTACATTATTGACATGGATAACCGCAAGATTTATTTTGCCTTCAATAATACCGGCTGGACTAACATAAAGTTCATTTGTGAATCAATGTTTGATCGAACTCATTTTGTTTGAATTTTATCGAAGCAGTGCGTTTAAATATAAACGATAGAAGTCTTTACATAATTTTATTTTATTCAAATAAGCCAACCACCCAACCAACGAATCACTAAATTTCAAGAGCGATACAACAGATTATGCTGCTCACAACATCTCATCATCGAAGATCCACCGATCGTCAGGCAACAAACAATCGAGAGGAGGCGGACTGACTGCCACTACGTCGCACTCCCATACGGTGGAGGACGAATCAAGTACGATACACTGAAGACGGCCTTACTGATGAGGTTGAGGGCAGCCGCTGCTCCAATCGAAGGAGTCAAGCGTTACCAGAGGCACTAGCGAAGCTCGATGCAGTGCTGGTCAATGGTGGCTCGTTCAGAAGGAACGGGGTTGAGTCGTGGATTGAAGTAACGTTTATCAGTCCGCAATTGGGCCGTTGATCTTAAAGCGAATTGCTAGATGATCAACTACTGGTGTAACCCTCATCCACCCTCCAGTTCAAGTCTGGAGGACTGACAAACGTTACGACAATCCACGACTCGACGCGCGATTTGTATAAAAACGCGTAAAAAACGACTTCAGTGTAGTTGGGAATAAAGCGTTGACATTTCCTTGGTCGAATGGTCCAAAAAAATTGAAAATCCATCCAGAAACGTCTGAGATATTAAACGATCAAAGTTTATCATATTCTCATGACGTTTTTCGATTTTTTGCAATCGTAAAGTGTACCCCAATATAGCAACGACAGACGTAGTTCTACGTCAAAAAGTGCTCTCCTTATACTTCTGATAATAATTTCTTCGAAATCAAACCTTTTCACCAAATTTCTGAATGGCTTTAAAAGCGCATCCCTTCAGTCTTCCGACTGGCCAAAACACCCCACAAATCGAGAACTTATCCACTGATGGACTCACCGATGTTTGATGCTTTACCGGCCGCAGTCGTTGATCTACGGGCAGGGGCCTCATTGCGCATCTCCTTTCGACAGCTCATTCGTATGACAGTTTGCATGGTTTGCTAGTTTCGAGTCAAGGTGCGCAATGCCACCCCAGGTCAATGTGCTCGTCACGAGCGACGACGTTGAATTGAGTAGTAAGGAAAACAGAAGCAAGAGATGTAAAGTGACAATTGGGATGTGGAAAGAGAGATGTTTAGAAGTGAGAAGTGAAAATTGAGTATAAGACAGAAGAAAGAATCAAGAATAAGGAAAACACAAGATTTTTTTTTAGAAAAACAGAAGAGAAAAAATAAAGGAGAAGAAAAATTAAAAAAAAAGAATAAGAAAGAAGGAATGAAGAAGACGGCCTGAAGCATGAAGTAAGAAGAAAGAAGAGAAGAACAATTATAAAAAGACAGGAACACCGTCTTCGACCAGAGGTCGTACAGACTGAACACTTAACACCTAGCATGAGACAACGAACAGGACACATAATACCCAGTAGACCAGTGGAGAACTTTTCGATCACGAAAAGTTTCCTCCTTACCGGGCGGGAATCGAACCTACACTCCATAGCACATGCATCTGGACGATTGACGTCGCTAACCGCACGGCCATGAAGCCCACTAATGCCCACTAAATTATGAAGGTAGAAAGGAAGAGAAAGAATAAGGATGAAAGAAATAAGCAGAAGAAAGATGGATGAAAAACAAAAGAAATGAATAAGAAGAAGAAGAAATGAAGGAAAACATCAGAAAGAAGAAAAAAATAAATAAGTTAGGAAAAACAAATTTTAGGTTGAAAAAAAATCAGTTTTCACCTCAAGTATCTTTTTTTATTCCTTGGTCCTCACTTCACCCTTTTCACTGTTTCATTTTTGCCTTTCTCGTATACTAAGTACATATACGTAAAGGCTATATGATCACTCCAAAACCAAACTTTTGATAGAAGGCTCGGAGACCCATAGTGTTATATATCAATCGACTCAGCTCGACGAATTGAGGTGATGTCTGTTTGTGTGTATGTATGTATGTGTGTGTGTATGTGTGTATGTGTACAAAATTTTGTAGACACACTTTTTGGAACTTATCATTGCCGAATTACTTTTCCATTCGACTGAGAATCCTGTTCCATTGTTTGCTATTGCAAAATTGGACAGATTGGATTATGGGATCAGTAGTTATGGCCAAAATACCATTTTTTTATACGCAAAACACGCTAAAAAACACTAACTCATATTTTCAGTATTTTTTTTGCACGAGATAGGCATCAACACCGCTAGGTGGATTAATCAGGGTTTTTTCATTTTTTTTCACTTTTCATTTTTCACTACTAATTTTGCACTTCGCATTTCTCACTTCTTACTATTCACTTCACACTTGTTGATCCTCACTTCTCACTTTTCACATCTCGCTTCGCACTCCTCACTTCTTACCTCTCACTTCTCGCTTTTCTCTTCTAGCTTCTCACTTCACGCTTTTCTCTTCTCATTTTTCACCTTTCATTATTCACTTTTCACTTTTCTTTTCTCGCTTCTTACTTCTTACTTTTCACCTTTCACTATTCACTTCTCACTTTTCACTTCTAACTCCATACTTCTCAAATATTTCACTTTTAAATCCTCTCCTCCCAGTTCTTACTTCTCACTTCTCACACCTCACTTTTCACAAATTGCTTTTCACTTCACACTATTGGCTTCTCACTTTTCAGTTCTCACTTCTCATTACACTTTTCACTTCGAATTCCTTACTTCTCACTTCTTACTTTCTACTTCGTACTTCTCACTTATTATATTTCACTTTTCGTTTTTCTCTTTTAATTTCTTACTTTTCACTTTTCACTTCTCATACTTCCCACTTCTCAGTTTTCACTTCTCATTTCTCATTTCCCAATTCTTACTTCTCACTTCTTACTCCTCACTTCTTACTTCTCAATTTTCACTTCTCGCTTCTTACATATTAATTTTCACTTTTCTCTTCTCATTGTTTATCTTTCACTATACACTTTTCACTTCCCACAGTTCACTTTTGCCTTCTCACTTCTCAAATTTTTCACTCTAACTTCTCACCTCTCACTTTTCACTTCTCATTTTTCACTTTTTACTTTTCACTTCTAATTCCCACTTCCCAATTCAATTCCCACTTCTCACATCACACTTCTCATTTCTTCCATCGTACTTCTCATTTCCTGCTTTTTTTCCTCATTTTTCACTTCCCACTTCTCACTTCTCAAGTTCTTACTTCTCAATTCTTACTTTTATCTTCTTACTTCTCACTTTTCACTTCACACGTCTCACTGCTCACTTTTAATTCTCTATTCACTTCCTATTTCCCACGTCTTTTCTTTTCTGAGATGTGCGAAATGTCTCATTCCTCGCTTCTTGCTGTACTTTTCTTGTAATTGTTACTACTAAGTTCTCATTACATACTTGTCATAAGACTAGTTCGTACAATTCCATTCCGACCGAGTCGAGTCAAGTACGAGACACTGAAGATGGCCTTACTGTTGAGGTCGAAATACGTTTCTATCGAAGGTACAATCAAGTGGTGGAATTAAATGAAATTTTTCAAGAAAAAACATTCTACTGAAAGCTCAAAATAGTTTTCATTACTCTCTTTTCACTACTCACAATAAAAGTTTTTTAACTTTTTGGTTAAATAGCACTGATTCTGACTACATCGAGTAAGCAAGGTGAAAATGCTTTGGGAAATTACTTCGACTTGGACAATATCGAGTAAGGGAGTTATCGCCTTACGGAGGTAACGCAGTATGCTAATCACAAATAAATCACTTTTCTGCGTGGTGGAATGTCCCAATGATTCTGCGTGGTGGGACGCCCGTATTCAAGAGTTCAAGGGCGTAGCCAGAGAGGGGGCAGGGTGGGGGAGGGCTGTCGTGGAATAATTGAACGGGTACTGAAATGAATTCGCTTAAACATGTGCACTTTACAATCCAATCATATTCAGAAATAGGGTTTTGAAATTCAAAAGATTCCCAAAAAACTTATAAGGTTATCCAGGATCCATACTATATGAAAGTTCAAAACAACTCGAAACATTTCGGGCTCAAAACTTCTCCTAGAAATCCTTCTAGAAGCTCCCCTGGAAACTTCTAAATTCCTCCGGAAAGTTATCCCTCTGAAAATCGCTTGAAAATCCTTCTCCTGTAATTGTAATTTTTCCTTATCTAGAAACGCCCAACTAATTTTTTTTAGGAAATTCATGAGGAAGTTTCTTGAAGATTGCTTTTCTTCCCTTCAAGTTTTATTTCTTGATATTTCTTCGGCTATTCTTCCAGGAAAATCTCCGGCATTTCCTTCAGGAATGCATTCTAGAGTTCCTTCAAGAATACATACAGAATTTCCTCCCAAAATTCCACTAGAAGTTTCTTCAGTAATTTATGACGAAAATCCTCCGATTTTGCTCCATAATTTCATCTGCTAATCTATAAAAAAATTCTTCGGAAATTCTTCTAGAAACTTCTTCGGGCATTCCTCCAGGAACTCTTCCTTAAATTCTTCCGGGATAATTTCCAGGATTTTTTTCGGGAATACCTCTATAAATATCCTGGAGGAACTCCCAAACTATAAATTCAAATTAGTTTGGGAGTTCCTCCAGGATATCTTCCAAGAATTCTTCCATGAATTTCTTCAGAACAAACAAAGAACAGCAATTCATCTGCCTCGGAGACGAGCCAGCCTCGGGCTGAAAGTCTCTTTAATAGACACAAAAAAAAAATTCATCTGGGAATACTTTCAGGATTTCATCTGTGAATTTCTGCATTTATTCCTCCTGGTATTTTTTCGGGAATTTCTTCAGATATTTCTCCAGAAATTCCTTCATGAACTTCTCCAATAATTATTTCAGTAGTACCTTGTGAGAATTCCTCTGGAAGTGCTTGTGGGAGTTCCTCCTGGAGCTCCCCCAGGAGTTTTCCAAAAGTTCCTCCAGGAACTTCACAGGGGGATTCTTTGAGGATATTTGGCAGGAATTTTAAGGGAAATGGGATTTCGTAAGTTCCTCTAGAAATTCAACTCTGGGTATTCCATCGGCTGTTCCTCAAATTTCTCCGGGAGTTCCACTAGTAGCTCTTCCGGAAATTCATTCAGACTTTCTTTCAGGAATTCATTTAGGCTTTCTTTGAGAATTTATCTACAAATTCCTTCAGAAGTTCCCCGAAAAATTCCTCTGGGAGCTCCTCCGGTAGTCATTTAAGAATTCTTCCAGGAGTTTCTCCTGGAATTTTTACGAAAGTTCATCCAGAAGTTCTTACGAGAGTTCCTCCAGGATTTCCTCCGGAAATTCTTCCTGTACTTCTTCAATAAAATCATCTAGGAGTTCCTCCGGCAGTTCTTCCGAAAATTCCTCTGATAATTCCTCCGGGAATTCCTACAGAAATTCCTCTGGGAGTTCCTTCTCAAAGGAACACCCGGAGGAACTGCCGGTGAAACTCCCGGAGAAATGCTCATAAAAACTGCTGGTGGATCTCCCGGAGGAATTCACGTAGGAACTGCCGGAGGAGCTCCCGTTAGAACTCCCGGAGGAATTTCAGGAGAAACCCCTAGAAAAAATTCTAGAGGACCTCCCGGAGGAACTCCCAGAAAAACAATCGGAAGAACTTCGGGAGGAATTTCCAGCTAATTTTCTGAAGAAAGCCTAAATGATTTCCTGAAAAAAGCCTGAATGATCTCCTGGAAGAGCTACTGGTGGAACACCCGGAGGAATTTCTGAAGAAACTCCCAGGAAAATTTTTAAATGAACCCCTGGAGGAACTGGCAGTGAACCAGAACTGCCAAACTACCCGAAAGAAAAAAATCTTGGAGAATTCATCTTATAGACAAATCTCGTCTAGCTGAAACCTTTGTAGGGGTATGTAACAGGACCATCATCATTATCAGAGGACCTTCCGGAGAATTCCTTGAGGAGCTTTTGGAGGAATTTCTGTATAATTCCCGGAGGAAATTCTGGAGAAACTTCCGGCTGAATTTTCAAAGAGCCCCCGTAGGAACTGCCGATAGAACTACCGGAAAAATTCTTGGAAGTAATCCTGGAGGAATTCTTGGAGGATCTGCCGGTTGAACTCTAGAAGAATTCGAAGAAACTTCTGGAGGATGTCCAGTAGAAATCTTGAAGTTTCCACCGGAATTTTTTTAGGATTTCTTTAGGAATTATTCTAGCAATTCCTCCAAAAATTCCATCGTTGATTTTATTTTCGGTATGATTTCTGTATAAATTTTCGGTGGAATTCCTGGAGAAATTCTTTGAAATTTTCACAAGACATTATTCGAAACTTTCACGGAAAAAAATATGGAATTTACTCAGGAATTTCAAAGATTTTTCGCGAAATTCTCAGGAATGTTTATAGGCAATTCTGCGGAATTTCCACGGAATATTCGTAGGAATTCCAAGGTACAATTTTTCAGATTTTTTTATGAGAAACAGCACGAAAGAATTATCTTATTGATTGATTTTCATTGCCTTTTATCGGTGAGATCGAACTACCTAAGCTCAAAGTGGAAGGGAGCATGTTTGTAAAGCACGATGAAGCACAGAATTGAAAGTTATCGCAAGCAAGCGACAAGTATGAAATTGAATAGAAGTTGAAACGTAAGCAGAGGGCCATTGAAGAACAACACGAAATTGAAATCGCTGTTATTTTACCTAACGTCCACCCAGGAACGGCTTGGCTGATAGTGTGTGAACTATCTTACCAAGACAGGCAAAATAACAGCGATTTCAACCTGCTGATATGTTGTTCGGCGTTCGGAGACAGTTCTAGCGATCAGTGGCATTTTTCAGATATTCCTGCAAATTGGCGCTACTTATTGGAATTTTTCACGCAACAATTCACACGTTCCTACTTGGCCCAAGCGATCTAATACGAACCGTATTTGTCATTGTTTTGCCAATTAGATTCCTTGTTTATGAGGTTTCATCACCGCGAGAAACTTATTGATTGATTTTCATTGGCTTTTATCGGTGAGATCGAACTACCATTTTTGCTTGTCCGGTAAAACTCGTTAGGTCCGCGTGCGTGTCGTTAAGAGTAATTTGTCGCCGATCAAGGCGAGTTCCATTAGAAGTCCTTCCCAACTAACATACTTTTTCCTTCCAGTGCGCTCATGGAGATGCAGGGAATTCATCAGTCTCTTGTAGCAATGAGTGTCGAGCTAATTTGCTAATTTTCCTTCCCTAATTCTAATTGACTACTATGACGTGGCCGGCATCGTTATCGGTCTTGAGTTTAAGAAACTCCAAAGCATATACAGTGAGAATAGCTTCATAGTTCCAAGAAAACTATTCATTGGTGAGCTATGCATATTTGTCAACTCGGTCAACCACGACCTGCAACTACGATGTGTACAGTCAATCAAACTAAGCTAATGAGGACGATGTTACTGTTCTAGATCCTAAGACATGGGCTTCTAGAAGTACTTGAGTAGCATCTTGGGCAGAAGCCACGAACAGAATAACAAAACATGGTATGGATTTAATTGATGTCTTCTCTATATAATAAAAATGAAATGGTCTGTGTTCGTATCCGCATAATTCGAAAACGGCTGGAAGGATTTTCTTTATTCCTTCAGCATATAGGTATGTTCGTTGTCGTTTCCGACGGGTTTATATGATATTTCCTCATGCGAAATTCACGAGTTAGGTTGAGTAAATCATGAAAAACTAAAATTTAGATTCGTATGGAAATTTCGCATGGGCAGTTTACCGCGCGTTTTCGCCAACTATGTAGGTGTCTGCCGGGACAACTAGTAAGAGATAAAAGAACAGGTAACGAGGTAACAATATCAAAAATTTGCACTGAAATATCATTTAAATATCAATATAGGGTAAGGGCTGTATTTTCACCATGGCACATATTTTGGACCACTTACTTGAAATTTGACATTTTTATCGCATTAAGCAAATAAAATCCAGGTACATTTTGATTTTATCTAAATAAGAACCTATTTACAAAGCCCCTGCCGTATTTGCCTAATTAAAAATGTGGCCTTTAATGCTAATAAATTGAGTATATCTTCACGTATGTTATCATTCGAACCAAATTCAAAAGGATGGTGCGGAGAAGTCAACTTCCGAGAGATACTGTTTATTCTAAACATATATTTTAAACATGTGTATAACGTTGTTGACCTATTTAAACATAATTGTAATCGTTTCTTAGCTTAAACAAACCATAAAATGTTTTAAAACAGTATTCCTTTTTATCAAAACGAACATATTTTCGCCATACCTCCTTAATTCTAACCCACTTTGACAGCTGTTTCTATCCATCGATCATTATTACGCGCTGATCAAACCGGCTGTTCTTATTAATTTGAAGGTAGGTACATTTGCATAAAATATCGCTTATTAGTTTATGGAAACCTAAGTAAAACACCAATAAATCCAGCGTGGAACTATTTTCACTATATATAGATGGCGAAATTCAGGAAAGCTCCACGGGAAAAGGAATATTCGGAAGATATCGTCAGCAAATGTTTACACGAAATTCGTAAAGGCATGTTCGACCGCGCAGCTTGCCAGCGGAACAGAGTCTCGCGCTCTACAATCATATTCCGTTTAGGGAAAAAGTGTAAGGAACAAGGCAGAACCGGTCCACCCACTGCCATCAGCGATGCGGATGAAGCGGAATTGGTAAATTGGATAACGAAGATGGCTCGCAAAGGGTTCTCGGTGACACGATACCGCATCATGAACCGAGTCACTGCATACGTGGATCAAAATCCGAACAAAGGCAAGTTCAAGGCCGGCCAACCAAGTGAGTATATTTATAATTTATTTTAATGTAGCTATAATAGAATTTAAATGATTGATTTGCAGGTCGCTCATGGCTCAAAAACTTTTTGGAACGGCACAAGGAACTGATTGGGGTATAGCAAAAACCGACTCTGGGTGGATGACGGGGCCTGGATTCTTGAAATGTGTCAAACATATATTGCATCCCCAACTGGTTGAAGAAAATGCACTTCCAGCTGTTTATTTGGGTCTTCCACGAAAAATTCCCTTCCTGAATCACATAAGGCTGAACGGAGACGAGCCAGCCTCGGGCTGAAAGTCTCCCTAATAAAGACATAAAAAAACGTATAGCTGAAAACTCATAAGGCTGAACACGAAAGGCTGAAAAGTAAAAATCTCACAAAAGGCTGAATTAACAAAAGGCTGAAACTCGAAAGGCTAAAAATTCGTCTGAAACCAATTTTAGTGGATGAATTCACATTTGACGTTAATAGGAGCACAAATCAAAATGATCCGCAACCTTCTTCCAACTTCTTGTTGTCTTTCAATTTTTATACGGAATTCTTATTTTTTAGTCTATGTTGAGGTAACATAGAAAGGAATAAGACTTTTTTGTTCTTGGTTCTTGTACATATTTGGTTTTTGATTCTTGCCAAGACTACTTTCTTATTTATCATTCTTTATTCTTCTCTCTTCTACCTTCTTCTTTTTGCTTCTTTATTCTACCTTCTTTCTTCCTACTTCCTTTTTCTTTTTTTCTTGCTTCTACTTATTTATTCCATTTATTTTCATTTTTTTTCCTTCTTTCTTCTTAAACCCTTCTAGTCCCTTCTTTCTGTTTCTTTCTTGCTTCTTCGTTCTACCTTTCTTCTTAGTTCTTCCTCCATAGTTCTTCCTTCTTAATTCCTGCTTTCTTGTTCCTATTTCCTTGTTCCTTCTTCTGCCTTCCTTGTTCCTTCTTGTTTCTTTCTTTTTCTGGTTTCTTCTTCCTTCATTTTTGTTTGTTCTTCTTCTTACTTTTCATTCATTCCTTTTGCATTCTTATTTCTTCCTTCTTCCTTTTCCTTGCTTTTTCTTTTTCTTCTTTCTTCCTTTTTTCATTACCTTGTTTCTCCTCCCTTTTTGTCTTCTTCTTCCTTTTCCAAATTTATTCTTCCTTATTCCTTTTTGTCTATTCTTTGTTCATTCTACCTTCTTCTTTCTTCTCACTTACTTCTTTCAACCTTTTTTCCTTTTCTTTCTTTCGTCCTTTCTTCTTCTTTCTTTCTTCCTTCTTCCTTGTCCCTTGTTTTCTCATCTTTCTTTCTTCTTTCGTCCTGTTTTCTTCCTCAATTTTCCTTCCTTTTCCCTTTTTTCCTTCTTTTTTCTTTTATCTTCTTCGTTCTTACTCCTTCTTCTTTCTTCCTTCTTCATTCGTCCATCTTTATCTTACTTTTTCCTTCTTCTTTATTCTATGTTTTTTCTCCAATCTTTCATCCTTTTTCCTTCTTTCTTCTTCCGTCTTCTCTCTCTCTCTTCTTCCATTTTCTTCCTCCTTTTTCCTTCTTTCTTGTTTCTTCTTGCTTCATCATTATTCCTTCTTCCATCTGTATCTTACTTTTTCCCTCTTCCTTCTTCTATGTTCTTTCTTCAATCTTTCATCTTTCTTCCTTCTCCATTCTTCCGCCTTCTTTCTCTCTTCTTCCGTCTTCTTCTCCTATTTATTAGTTATTCTTTATTCTCTATTCTTTATTCTTTATTCTTTATTCTTTATTCTTTATTCTTTATTCTTTATTCTTTATTCTTTATTCTTTATTCTTTATTCTTTATTCTTTATTCTTTATTCTTTATTCTTTATTCTTTATTCTTTATTCTTTATTCTTTTTTCTTTCTTTCTTTTTTCTTTATTTTTTTTTTCTTTGTTCTTTGTTCTTTATTCTTTATTCTTTATTCTTTATTCTTTATTCTTTATTCTTTATTCTTTATTCTTTATTCTTTATTCCTTATTCTTTATTCTTTATTCTTTATTCTTTATTCTTTATTCTTTATTCTTTATTTTTTTATTCTTTATTCTTTATTCTTTATTCTTTATTCTTTATTCTTTATTCTTTATTCTTTATTCTTTATTCTTTATTCTTTATTCTTTATTCTTTATTCTTTATTCTTTATTCTTTATTCTTTATTCTTTTATTCTTTATTCTTTTATTCTTTATTCTTTATTCTTTATTCTTTATTCTTTATTCTTTATTCTTTATTCTTTATTCTTTTATTCTTTATTCTTTTATTCTTTATTCTTTATTCTTTATTCTTTTATTCTTTATTCTTTATTCTTTATTCTTTATTCTTTATTCTTTTATTCTTTATTCTTTATTCTTTATTCTTTTATTCTTTATTCTTTTATTCTTTTATTCTTTATTCTTTTATTCTTTATTCTTTATTCTTTATTCTTTTATTCTTTATTCTTTATTCTTTATTCTTTATTCTTTATTCTTTTATTCTTTTATTCTTTATTCTTTTATTCTTTATTCTTTATTCTTTATTCTTTTATTCTTTTATTCTTTTATTCTTTATTCTTTTATTCTTTTATTCTTTATTCTTTTATTCTTTATTCTTTATTCTTTTATTCTTTTATTCTTTATTCTTTTATTCTTTATTCTTTATTCTTTATTCTTTATTCTTTATTCTTTTATTCTTTATTCTTTTATTCTTTATTCTTTATTCTTTATTCTTTTATTCTTTATTCTTTATTCTTTATTCTTTATTCTTTATTCTTTTATTCTTTATTCTTTATTCTTTTATTCTTTTATTCTTTATTCTTTATTCTTTATTCTTTATTCTTTTATTCTTTATTCTTTATTCTTTATTCTTTATTCTTTATTCTTTATTCTTTATTCTTTTATTCTTTATTCTTTATTCTTTTATTCTTTTATTCTTTTATTCTTTATTCTTTATTCTTTTATTCTTTATTCTTTATTCTTTATTCTTTATTCTTTATTCTTTATTCTTTATTCTTTATTCTTTATTCTTTATTCTTTTATTCTTTATTCTTTATTCTTTATTCTTTTATTCTTTATTCTTTTATTCTTTATTCTTTATTCTTTATTCTTTATTCTTTATTCTTTTATTCTTTATTCTTTATTCTTTATTCTTTATTCTTTATTCTTTTATTCTTTATTCTTTATTCTTTATTCTTTATTCTTTTATTCTTTATTCTTTATTCTTTATTCTTTTATTCTTTATTCTTTATTCTTTTATTCTTTATTCTTTATTCTTTATTCTTTATTCTTTATTCTTTATTCTTTATTCTTTATTCTTTTATTCTTTATTCTTTATTCTTTATTCTTTATTCTTTATTCTTTTATTCTTATTCTTTATTCTTTTATTCTTTATTCTTTATTCTTTATTCTTTTATTCTTTATTCTTTATTCTTTTATTCTTTATTCTTTATTCTTTTATTCTTTATTCTTTATTCTTTATTCTTTTATTCTTTATTCTTTATTCTTTTATTCTTTATTCTTTATTCTTTATTCTTTATTCTTTATTCTTTATTCTTTTATTCTTTATTCTTTTATTCTTTATTCTTTATTCTTTTATTCTTTATTCTTTTATTCTTTATTCTTTATTCTTTATTCTTTATTCTTTTATTCTTTATTCTTTTATTCTTTATTCTTTATTCTTTTATTCTTTATTCTTTTATTCTTTATTCTTTATTCTTTATTCTTTTATTCTTTTATTCTTTATTCTTTATTCTTTATTCTTTTATTCTTTATTCTTTATTCTTTATTCTTTTATTCTTTATTCTTTATTCTTTATTCTTTTATTCTTTATTCTTTTATTCTTTATTCTTTATTCTTTTATTCTTTATTCTTTATTCTTTATTCTTTATTCTTTATTCTTTTATTCTTTATTCTTTTATTCTTTATTCTTTATTCTTTATTCTTTATTCTTTATTCTTTTATTCTTTATTCTTTTATTCTTTATTCTTTATTCTTTATTCTTTATTCTTTATTCTTTTATTCTTTATTCTTTATTCTTTTATTCTTTATTCTTTTATTCTTTATTCTTTATTCTTTATTCTTTATTCTTTTATTCTTTATTCTTTATTCTTTATTCTTTATTCTTTATTCTTTTATTCTTTTATTCTTTATTCTTTATTCTTTATTCTTTATTCTTTATTCTTTATTCTTTTATTCTTTATTCTTTATTCTTTTATTCTTTATTCTTTTATTCTTTATTCTTTATTCTTTATTCTTTATTCTTTTATTCTTTATTCTTTATTCTTTTATTCTTTATTCTTTATTCTTTATTCTTTATTCTTTATTCTTTATTCTTTATTCTTTTATTCTTTATTCTTTATTCTTTATTCTTTTATTCTTTATTCTTTATTCTTTATTCTTTATTCTTTATTCTTTTATTCTTTATTCTTTATTCTTTATTCTTTTATTCTTTATTCTTTATTCTTTATTCTTTTATTCTTTATTCTTTATTCTTTATTCTTTTATTCTTTATTCTTTTATTCTTTATTCTTTATTCTTTATTCTTTTATTCTTTTATTCTTTATTCTTTATTCTTTATTCTTTTATTCTTTATTCTTTATTCTTTATTCTTTATTCTTTTATTCTTTATTCTTTATTCTTTATTCTTTATTCTTTTATTCTTTATTCTTTATTCTTTATTCTTTATTCTTTATTCTTTATTCTTTATTCTTTTATTCTTTATTCTTTATTCTTTTATTCTTTATTCTTTATTCTTTATTCTTTATTCTTTATTCTTTATTCTTTTATTCTTTATTCTTTATTCTTTATTCTTTATTCTTTATTCTTTTATTCTTTTATTCTTTATTCTTTATTCTTTATTCTTTATTCTTTTATTCTTTATTCTTTATTCTTTATTCTTTTATTCTTTATTCTTTATTCTTTTATTCTTTATTCTTTTATTCTTTATTCTTTATTCTTTTATTCTTTTATTCTTTATTCTTTATTCTTTATTCTTTTATTCTTTATTCTTTATTCTTTATTCTTTATTCTTTATCTTTTATTCTTTATTCTTTATTCTTTATTCTTTATTCTTTATTCTTTATTCTTTATTCTTTTATTCTTTATTCTTTATTCTTTATTCTTTATTCTTTATTCTTTATTCTTTTATTCTTTATTCTTTATTCTTTATTCTTTATTCTTTTATTCTTTTATTCTTTATTCTTTTATTCTTTATTCTTTATTCTTTATTCTTTATTCTTTTATTCTTTTATTCTTTATTCTTTATTCTTTTATTCTTTTATTCTTTATTCTTTATTCTTTATTCTTTTATTCTTTATTCTTTATTCTTTATTCTTTATTCTTTTATTCTTTATTCTTTATTCTTTATTCTTTTATTCTTTATTCTTTATTCTTTATTCTTTTATTCTTTATTCTTTTATTCTTTATTCTTTATTCTTTTATTCTTTATTCTTTATTCTTTATTCTTTATTCTTTATTCTTTTATTCTTTATTCTTTATTCTTTATTCTTTATTCTTTATTCTTTTATTCTTTATTCTTTTATTCTTTATTCTTTATTCTTTATTCTTTTATTCTTTATTCTTTATTCTTTATTCTTTATTCTTTATTCTTTATTCTTTTATTCTTTATTCTTTATTCTTTATTCTTTATTCTTTATTCTTTATTCTTTTATTCTTTATTCTTTTATTCTTTTATTCTTTATTCTTTATTCTTTATTCTTTATTCTTTATTCTTTATTCTTTATTCTTTATTCTTTATTCTTTATTCTTTATTCTTTTATTCTTTATTCTTTTATTCTTTATTCTTTTATTCTTTATTCTTTATTCTTTTATTCTTTATTCTTTATTCTTTATTCTTTTATTCTTTATTCTTTTATTCTTTATTCTTTATTCTTTATTCTTTATTCTTTATTCTTTATTCTTTATTCTTTATTCTTTTATTCTTTATTCTTTATTCTTTTATTCTTTATTCTTTATTCTTTATTCTTTTATTCTTTTATTCTTTATTCTTTATTCTTTTATTCTTTATTCTTTTATTCTTTATTCTTTTATTCTTTATTCTTTATTCTTTATTCTTTATTCTTTATTCTTTTATTCTTTATTCTTTATTCTTTATTCTTTATTCTTTATTCTTTATTCTTTTATTCTTTATTCTTTTATTCTTTTATTCTTTATTCTTTTATTCTTTTATTCTTTATTCTTTATTCTTTTATTCTTTATTCTTTATTCTTTATTCTTTGTCTTTATTCTTTATTCTTTATTCTTTATTCTTTTATTCTTTATTCTTTATTCTTTATTCTTTTATTCTTTTATTCTTTATTCTTTTATTCTTTATTCTTTATTCTTTATTCTTTATTCTTTTATTCTTTATTCTTTATTCTTTATTCTTTTATTCTTTATTCTTTATTCTTTATTCTTTATTCTTTTATTCTTTATTCTTTATTCTTTTATTCTTTATTCTTTTATTCTTTATTCTTTATTCTTTATTCTTTATTCTTTATTCTTTTATTCTTTATTCTTTATTCTTTATTCTTTATTCTTATTCTTTATTCTTTATTCTTTATTCTTTTATTCTTTATTCTTTATTCTTTTATTCTTTATTCTTTATTCTTTTATTCTTTATTCTTTATTCTTTTATTCTTTATTCTTTTATTCTTTTATTCTTTATTCTTTTATTCTTTATTCTTTTATTCTTTTATTCTTTATTCTTTATTCTTTTATTCTTTATTCTTTATTCTTTTATTCTTTATTCTTTATTCTTTATTCTTTATTCTTTATTCTTTATTCTTTATTCTTTATTCTTTTATTCTTTTATTCTTTTATTCTTTTATTCTTTATTCTTTATTCTTTATTCTTTTATTCTTTATTCTTTATTCTTTATTCTTTATTCTTTATTCTTTTATTCTTTATTCTTTATTCTTTATTCTTTATTCTTTTATTCTTTATTCTTTTATTCTTTATTCTTTATTCTTTATTCTTTTATTCTTTATTCTTTATTCTTTATTCTTTATTCTTTTATTCTTTATTCTTTATTCTTTTATTCTTTATTCTTTATTCTTTTATTCTTTATTCTTTTATTCTTTATTCTTTATTCTTTATTCTTTATTCTTTATTCTTTTATTCTTTATTCTTTATTCTTTTATTCTTTATTCTTTATTCTTTTATTCTTTATTCTTTTATTCTTTATTCTTTATTCTTTTATTCTTTATTCTTTATTCTTTATTCTTTATTCTTTATTCTTTTATTCTTTTATTCTTTATTCTTTATTCTTTTATTCTTTATTCTTTTATTCTTTATTCTTTATTCTTTATTCTTTATTCTTTATTCTTTATTCTTTATTCTTTTATTCTTTATTCTTTTATTCTTTATTCTTTATTCTTTTATTCTTTTATTCTTTATTCTTTATTCTTTATTCTTTATTCTTTTATTCTTTATTCTTTTATTCTTTATTCTTTATTCTTTATTCTTTATTCTTTATTCTTTATTCTTTATTCTTTATTCTTTATTCTTTATTCTTTATTCTTTATTCTTTTATTCTTTATTCTTTATTCTTTATTCTTTATTCTTTATTCTTTATTCTTTTATTCTTTATTCTTTATTCTTTATTCTTTATTCTTTATTCTTTATTCTTTTATTCTTTATTCTTTATTCTTTATTCTTTATTCTTTATTCTTTTATTCTTTATTCTTTATTCTTTATTCTTTATTCTTTATTCTTTATTCTTTTATTCTTTATTCTTTATTCTTTTATTCTTTTATTCTTTATTCTTTATTCTTTATTCTTTATTCTTTATTCTTTATTCTTTTATTCTTTATTCTTTATTCTTTTATTCTTTATTCTTTTATTCTTTATTCTTTATTCTTTATTCTTTATTCTTTATTCTTTATTCTTTTTATTCTTTATTCTTTATTCTTTTATTCTTTATTCTTTATTCTTTTATTCTTTATTCTTTATTCTTTATTCTTTATTCTTTATTCTTTATTCTTTTATTCTTTATTCTTTATTCTTTTATTCTTTATTCTTTATTCTTTTATTCTTTATTCTTTATTCTTTATTCTTTATTCTTTATTCTTTATTCTTTTATTCTTTATTCTTTATTCTTTTATTCTTTATTCTTTATTCTTTTATTCTTTATTCTTTATTCTTTATTCTTTATTCTTTTATTCTTTATTCTTTATTCTTTATTCTTTTATTCTTTATTCTTTATTCTTTATTCTTTATTCTTTTATTCTTTATTCTTTATTCTTTTATTCTTTATTCTTTATTCTTTATTCTTTTATTCTTTATTCTTTATTCTTTTATTCTTTATTCTTTATTCTTTATTCTTTATTCTTTATTCTTTATTCTTTTATTCTTTATTCTTTATTCTTTATTCTTTATTCTTTATTCTTTATTCTTTATTCTTTATTCTTTTATTCTTTATTCTTTATTCTTTATTCTTTTATTCTTTATTCTTTATTCTTTATTCTTTATTCTTTATTCTTTATTCTTTTATTCTTTTATTCTTTATTCTTTATTCTTTATTCTTTTATTCTTTATTCTTTATTCTTTTATTCTTTTATTCTTTATTCTTTTATTCTTTATTCTTTATTCTTTATTCTTTTATTCTTTATTCTTTATTCTTTATTCTTTATTCTTTATTCTTTTATTCTTTATTCTTTATTCTTTTATTCTTTATTCTTTATTCTTTATTCTTTATTCTTTATTCTTTTATTCTTTATTCTTTATTCTTTATTCTTTATTCTTTATTCTTTTATTCTTTATTCTTTATTCTTTATTCTTTATTCTTATTCTTTTATTCTTTATTCTTTATTCTTTTATTCTTTATTCTTTTATTCTTTATTCTTTATTCTTTTATTCTTTATTCTTTATTCTTTTATTCTTTATTCTTTATTCTTTATTCTTTATTCTTTATTCTTTATTCTTTTATTCTTTTATTCTTTATTCTTTATTCTTTATTCTTTTATTCTTTATTCTTTATTCTTTATTCTTTATTCTTTATTCTTTTATTCTTTATTCTTTATTCTTTATTCTTTATTCTTTATTCTTTTATTCTTTATTCTTTATTCTTTATTCTTTATTCTTTTATTCTTTTATTCTTTATTCTTTATTCTTTTATTCTTTATTCTTTATTCTTTATTCTTTTATTCTTTATTCTTTATTCTTTTATTCTTTATTCTTTTATTCTTTATTCTTTATTCTTTATTCTTTTATTCTTTATTCTTTATTCTTTTATTCTTTATTCTTTATTCTTTATTCTTTTATTCTTTATTCTTTATTCTTTTATTCTTTATTCTTTATTCTTTATTCTTTTATTCTTTATTCTTTATTCTTTATTCTTTATTCTTTTATTCTTTATTCTTTATTCTTTATTCTTTATTCTTTATTCTTTATTCTTTATTCTTTATTCTTTTATTCTTTATTCTTTATTCTTTTATTCTTTTATTCTTTATTCTTTATTCTTTATTCTTTATTCTTTTATTCTTTATTCTTTATTCTTTATTCTTTATTCTTTATTCTTTATTCTTTTATTCTTTATTCTTTATTCTTTATTCTTTTATTCTTTATTCTTTATTCTTTATTCTTTTATTCTTTATTCTTTATTCTTTATTCTTTATTCTTTTATTCTTTATTCTTTATTCTTTATTCTTTATTCTTTATTCTTTATTCTTTATTCTTTATTCTTTATTCTTTATTCTTTTATTCTTTATTCTTTATTCTTTATTCTTTTATTCTTTATTCTTTTATTCTTTATTCTTTATTCTTTTATTCTTTATTCTTTATTCTTTATTCTTTATTCTTTATTCTTTTATTCTTTATTCTTTATTCTTCTCTTTATTCTTTATTCTTTATTCTTTATTCTTTATTCTTTTATTCTTTATTCTTTATTCTTTATTCTTTATTCTTTTATTCTTTATTCTTTATTCTTTATTCTTTATTCTTTATTCTTTATTCTTTATTCTTTATTCTTTATTCTTTATTCTTTATTCTTTTATTCTTTATTCTTTATTCTTTTATTCTTTATTCTTTATTCTTTATTCTTTATTCTTTATTCTTTATTCTTTATTCTTCATTCTTTGTTCTTTTATTCTTTATTCTTTATTCTTTATTCTTTATTCTTTATTCTTTATTCTTTATTCTTTATTCTTTATTCTTTATTCTTTATTCTTTATTCTTTATTCTTTATTCTTTATTCTTTATTCTTTATTCTTTATTCTTTATTCTTTATTCTTTATTCTTTGTTCGTTATTCTTTATTATTCATTATTTATTCATTATTTTTTATTATTTTTTCTCTATATTTTTTATTCTTTATTCTTCATTCTTTGTTCTTTATTCTTTATTCTTTATTCTTTATTCTTTATTCTTTATTCTTTATTCTTTATTCTTTATTCTTTATTCTTTATTCTTTATTCTTTATTCTTTATTCTTTATTCATTATTCACTATCCAACATAGTTGGTACAACATATCGTAGTGTTGGAATTCATTTCATTCCATCAATTTCAGCCTTTCGATATATTTCAGCCATCTAATTCTTTCAGCCTTTTGAGACTTTCAGCCTTTCGGGATTCCAGCCTTTTGAGTTCAGCATTATGAGTGTACAGCCTTATGTGTGTCAGCCTTTCGTAGGACACCCGTTTATTTTATTGATTGACATTCATCGCACACTGCCTGGGAGAACACAGAAGCGTGCCAGAAGCTTGGTATTCATTTGGTTTGTTTGTACCCTAATTGCACGAGAATCTTGCAACCCCTCGATGTGGCAGTTTTCAAACCACTGAAAACTTATGGACCCATGTTGTTGATGACTGGAAACTAGCTCATCCTGATAAGTATTAGCGAACCGAAAATATTGCTCCACTTCTTTCGAAAGCTTTGGATACTCTTAATCCTAATGTCATAAGAAACGGATTCGAATGCTGCGGACTATTTCCATTCGATGAAAACAACGTCGACTACAGTAAATGTCTTGGTCGTAACCATACGATACCGCAACCAGAAGGACTGTTTCCAGTGGAAGGACTAGTTCAAGCGAGAGGAGTAAAAGAATCATCTTTGCCGCAACCTGATGAAACATTGTTTCCAGTGGAAGGACTGGAACAAGCGTTACGAGTGCCTGAATCACCACACCAGGATAAAGCTAAGATGAACGATGACCATCGACATACTCATTCGGAAATTGATTATCTGATCACTGAAAATGAAGGGTGTGCTTTTGTTGTCGAAATATTTACGGTTATTCGATCAGAAGCTGAACAAATCCTTCAAATGATGGGACCTGAACGACAGAAATTATACCAGACTCGTAATATTGATGATTTTGAATCGATGGAGGAATTGATCCTCGCACGTGTTTTCAAGCTGCTCGAACCACTGATCACATTACAGATAATCAACACGAAATCGAAATAGATGCTGTGGATGCAGACCTGCCAATGCACAATTCTGAACCAATGGAGGAAATATTGCGGGAATATATCATTGATCAGCCGAGGTACGAGATTCAGCCAAGCTGTTATTTGGAAATCGATTCTGCAAATCTGAAACAACAAGGCGACATGAGCTACTTCTCGAAAATCAAGCTCGTTCACAAACTGATCATGATGTACCGGAATATGATGCACCACAATTGACGCCATCCGAATCTCAACGACTCTGTCCATCGCGGAATTCTTGGAAACTCTAGAAACGCCGCACAGAAAAGATAATATAAAATATAAACGCAAAAGTTCAGCTGTTCTTACTTCCCTGCGAAGGTTGATGTACCACAAAGCTGTTGAAGAAGAGAAGAAAAGAAAAGCAGAATATAAAAGAAAGAAGATAGATAAAAAACGGGAGAAAGCGGAAGATAAGCGAAAGAAAATTGAGGAAAAGCGGAAGAATGCGGAAGAAGGCCGAAGAAAAGCGAAAGAAGGCTGAAGAGCGAAGAAACCAACCAAAACAAAAGAAGAAGAATTCGATTCCCAGCCCCTTCACCAAACCTTAGTTAGGCGCCGGAGGTGCAGCCTAAAACGGTGGCGTTTTGGGGTGCGCATCTTACCGACACGGCTGCCCGATGACGACTGACAAATTGTTCTTCTCGGAGGCATTCCTCCAACGTACCCGGATAAACGGCAACCAAACAATGCAACGAGCAAATGGATTCACGATATGGAAAATGGACACAATGGACTAACGATGAGATTGACCCCGGCAATGATAACAATAATGAATGTCTAAAAATATATTCTTTTTCTGAAGAAGAAGATTGTTACATCTAATTTTGAAAAGAAGAAGAAAGAAATTTATGATAACTGACAGAAAGTTGAATACTAATAAATATTATAATCAATCCATTCAATAAAGATAAAAACGTAGAGAACAAGTAAAATATATTTCGTTCTTTCTCTAAATAAGTGTCAGACTTTTAATTTTCTTTTTTTAACAGGTATCAAATATGTACCTATCAAATGCTCCTCCTTCTATTTGCTTATATGAATCCTGTAACATAAGTGATGATTTACATAGAAAATTACAATGGTGGTCGAAAATATGTTCAAAGGGTGGTCCAAAATAAAAACAAGTGGTCCAAAATAAAATCCAATACATCTTCATAATTTTTGATATTTTGTGTCTGTACGACAATTTTTACTACAAATGCTACCGAAAAATGTTCCCTGTATTTAGTTAAATAAAATCACAAAATCGCATTATTTCCGAAGAATAGTTGGGTCATCTTCTAAGCCGGTCCAAAATACCTCCCTTACCCTATGCTATGGATAAAAACAAACTAATGGCACATTTTTTTTAAATCTTTTGTTTATTTGGGAGGCTCATTTGCCGTAATGCTCATTTGCCGAAATCATGTTTCTAGTACCATTTTTTATTCTGATTCTTATAAATAATGTTAGTTTTAGGGAACCGAAAAACGTGCGGTTTGATCGAGGTAAGGGCATACAAAGGGATTTATTGTGCTTTATTAATTGGTGATTGTGTGAGGCCGTTTTGATAAAGCAATCAAAGCTTTCCGTATCCCGTTCAGAAGATACGCTGAGTGCTTAATCGGTTTCATTGACCGAACAGCATCCAGTGAACTTAGACTGTCGGTAAAGATGAAAAAGTGATCAGGAGCCAGAAACGCAATTTGCTCGAGTGAATACTGTATACGCAGTATACGCGGGAATAGTGAGACGTTTTACAGCTTAGTGATAAGACGCGTGGCTGCAAAGCACACCAAACCGAATTTAGGTTGGCTCAAACCGTGGTCTATTCTGGATGCAAGCTTTTTGGATTCCCAGGGGCGTAATTTTATTGGAAGCCTGACAAATAAACATAAGTTTGGCCTAATAAGTAATGGCCATCCATTACCATCTTTTAGTAGTGATAACGAGAATCAAACTTCTACTTTTTCCAATGGGATTGTAACATATGAAACCGATACACAAATTCTAAAATTTGATAGCTTTGTTAAAGAATTCAAATAAATTATTTCCTTTATTGATGTTCATCTCTTTGAGAAGTTAGGTTTGGTTACCTTACGGTCTTGACAAACCCGTATTAATTATCATATAATTGTATAATGAGCGTTTTGTAAATAGTTGCACGGCCGCAGTAAAAATAACCCATTGCAAAATGCAAAAACAATTCAACAGATTCTAGTTTTGGGGTATGTGGATATTCAACGATTGTCGTTAGAATGCAGAAGGGCACTCAAAATTTCAAGGGCGACAGAGCATTGCCAGCAGATTGTTGACTCCATTCATACGAACTTAATCAGTCCTGTGAATGTCATGAATATTTATGATCAATTTGATCGAATCAGTTCCACGTGCACAAATTATATTGAAGGGAAGGCAGTAGTCAACTGTAGGGCATATCGTTAAAGCTTCTGTAGATTTGAATAGTACAGGAAAGATGCATCGGCCAATAAGGATCCTCCTTGGAATTTCAGCGCTAAGCTGTTGCCAAACTTATCGATTCTCCGAAGTGGCAAAATTTCTCGAACGAATTACGTACGAAGCCGTTGAACAGATTCCATCCTCTGATGTGTACTTTCTGAATTTTATTGAACGCGAATACGTCGATCTGCAAGATGAGATCTTGGATCGGCTTCGCAGTCGACCGTCCTTTGTTCCAATGTTCATGAACGCGAGAAACAAGTTTGCTTCAAACAAAATGTTTCTATTGATGGCTATTCCTGATTCAGAAAAATACGAAGTAATGTGCGACATCTTATGCTGCCTTCGGCGCTTATTCATTTTTTTCTCCATTTAAAGGATTATCTCAATACAGTTCTGCTACATACGTTGACAGACATACAAGTGATGGAGAATTCGCGAATCATTAATATTGTCGCCATAGTTCTGGACTTTGAACCCGAAGCGCATAGATTCATCAATATGCGATTGGCAAAGATATTGGTTTACACGCTGGATTGGTTCAGAACTCATCATTTCATTCTCGTTGTGACGACCCGATTAGAAGCGCGAATTTTTACCCTCACCAGAAATATGCACGTTGACCACAGCTTACAGTGGACCGATTCCTACCATGATCTGTTCATCAACAGACCTTACAGGGACGTCGCTCAGCAAACATTTGCTGCATTACGGATGCCGCCATTTGTTGTTTACAACGAGGGTCAGTTCGAAGGACTGGATGTGGACATTTTCAGCACAATCATGGTCAACCTCAACATCTCGTACCAGTTCATGATTGTTCCGCACGGAGATGTGATGGAAATGAAGAGAAATTTTGAGCAACTTTTCAATCGCAGAACCGTTGTTGGGATTGTCAACCGCGGGGATCGTCTTATTCAAATGGCTGCCCATATGCTGCTTCCCCACTGGGATGGACTATGCATAATGACGCCGAAGTCACAGCACAAGTATTTTTTCTATCATTTGTTGCAACCATTCGAGGTTTCTTTCTGGCTCGTGGTATTTGCGATGCTTTTGATTGGAGCTTGCAAATGGTCGAAATGGTTTCACCAAAACTTATTGCTGTCGTTGTTCTTCGGACCAACCATTGCAGAGCATCAGATGCATCGTCCGGAAAGATTTACGCTTTCAGGAGGTGCGATTTTGATGTTGATACTCACTGAGGCGTATTTGGCCAAATTCATGTTTCATATGACCACATTTCGCTACGAAAAGGACCCACAGACGGTCGATGAATTTGTTAAGTCTCCACAAATGCTTCGGGAATTACCATTGCTGGTGGATGACTTGATTGAGTTACGAAGTGGTCTCAAGGATAAAATCGTGGTTGATCCGAACCTTACCTACGACGTTATCAATAATGTTGAGTATGGGTTCGCAATAGGTTGTGAACGGGGTAAAAGGCTTCTCCATATTCGAGCAGTTTATGATCGTAAGATACATGGGGTAAATGTTCGTCCACCGTTCCATTTAATTATGGAAAAACTGGCCGTACATCAATTCTGTTATCAATTTTCACCACATGTAAACTACTATGCTGATTTTCAGCAGCGCTTGGACACATTGTTCGAAGCGGGTTTGATTCATCATTTGAAGAAAAATGTGGACAATCGGAACTACGTGAGCCCGGCTTTCGAATTCACCGATACTGAGATATTGGATATGGAACGTTTGATACTGCTGTGGGCAATTTATGCAATTGGGATTCTTGTATCTGTGTTAACTTATCTTTGCGAAAGAATTGTTTATTGTGCTACGTCATACATTCCTACGGTTTAAACAGAAGCGAAACATGAAACGATTGTTAGTGATACTGATACTGCACTCGAGAAGCAATATTTAAAATTCTGTCTCATAAGATTGCTTCAGTTAGAAATTTGACACTGCTTGATTCGTGATTATGAGGATTTTTACCACGTACTGTAGCATGTTGACTGCTATTTGCAATGCTGGCTGATTTGTTGTTTGCATTCATTAAGAAATAAAAACTTATGGATAAACCCGTAGCATAAGCAGTTAAGCGCTTGCACGAAACTTTTGTGGATATGATAGTAGATATTTGTACCACGAACAACAACGGGCAGTGAAGCCCACGTTTGACAAGGTAAAGTCAGAAGGGGAGTTGAGTGACGCATCTTTGTTTCACGAAATGTTGAGACAGAGAAGTGGCAAAATGGATCCAACGCGAAAGTTTGATGTCAAACACTTTGAATATAAATATAACAGTATTCAGCGATAAAAAAGAACTCAACAAACTTAGAAGATGCTGAGAAAACTCATATTATGAAATAGATAATCTACTGCTTTCATTATTAGCCCTTGGAATACCGGCACGACAGTCACCTCGTTCAAAGTGCTCGGTCTTAGTAATGCGTTGGCCGGTTTTCCTAACATCGAACTTTTCTCAAAAGGGATTAGAAGGTCTTTCTTTTTACCGCTCCTTTTTACCCGCGTTCCCCAGATCTGTGTTTTTTCGTTAATGGAGAAGGGCCGTTTGCCCGAATCTACCATTTGGCCGAACAGACCATAAGGCCGAAAGGGTCATACAGCCGAATAGACCATTTAGCCGAATAGTACATTTGGCCGAACAGGACGTTCAACCGAACAGGTCATTTGGCCGAATAGGACGTTCAACCGAACAGGTCATTTGGCCGAATAGGACATTTGGCCGAATTAGTCATTTGGCCGAATAGGACCAAAAGTCATTTGGCCGAAATTGTTGGTTGTATACTATTTCGCCGAAAATAATTCCGCGGATTTATTTTTCGCGGAGTGTACCAATTTTCCGAAAGACATTTCGCGGAATGCAATTCTTCACCGAAAGTCATTCCGCGAAATACCATTAGGCGGAATTCAGTTACAATAATTATCATTGAAATATTTATTGTAATCCGGTCTAAATTCTTTTTGATTGTGGTTTAAAGCAATGAAAGAAGGCAATGCTTTTTTTTAATTAGCACATCTGGCCGGTATAAGGGAAAGTGAAGAGATATTGCCTTCATAAAATGGACGCGTTTGCTTGGTATAAAGAAAATGAAAGAGGTAGTCCCTTATATGAAATAACGCATCTGCACGCTATGAAGCAAAGGGGAAAAATAATGCCTTCTTTGAATCAATGCATCTGCCCGGAATAAGGCAAAAGGAGTTGATAATGTCTTTTTTAAAAGACGCGTTTTCTCGATATAAGGCAAAGGGAAGAAATAAAAGAATATTCATAAAACGTCTTTCCGTAACAAAGTAAAGAGAGGAGATAATCCCTTTACTAAATCTGGACCGTCTTGCAGATATAATAGCAGATATATTCTACATATTCGTGCAAGAAAATTCATGGCTGCCAAGCAAGACTATGCTGAAGGTGGCTGGGTTCAACTTCTGGGCTGGCTTAGGAAATTTATCAATTAGAAATTTTCTCGACGTTTTTGGACATAAAAGTTTCAACGTGTTAATATCGTGATATACGAATGCCAAAAATCCCTGATTTATCCACCTGGCGGTGTTGGTGCCTTTCTCGTGCAAAAATAATGTTAAAAAATATGAGTGAGTGTTTTTTAGCGTATTTTGCGCATTGAAAATAGTATTTTGGCCATAACTTCTGATGCCATAGTCCAATCTGGCCAATTTTAAATAGCAAACAATGGGACAGGATTCTCAGTCGAATGGAACTTGTTGCGAGGAATTCGGCGAATGCTTAGTTCCAAAAAGTGTGTTTACAAAAGTTTGTACACATACACCTCGATCACATCACATCACCTCAATTCGTCGAGCTAAGTCGATTGGTATATAACACTATGGATCTCCAAGCCTTCTGTCAAAAGTTTGGTTTTAGAGTGATCATATAGCCTTTACGTTCACTTAGTATACGAGAAAGGCTAAAATGGCAACTTTGCTTAGAAATCTCGCAAGCAATAATAATGGAAGTGCTGAACGAACACTAAGCTATTGTTATTAATATTCCGTGAAAAAGGTACATTCCGCCAAATGTCGTACCGCGAAAAGTTACATACCGCCAAATGTTATTCCGCGAAATGAATTCCGGCGAAATGGTATACAATCGGAAGGGTCATATAGCCGAATAGGTCATTTGACCGAATAGGACATTTGGCCGAATAGGACATTGGGCAAAATAAGTTATTTTGCTAAACAGATCATTTGAACAGGTTATTTGACAGAGCATGTCATTTGGCCGAATAGGTCATTCGAAAAGTGAGAAATGGGGTGTGAAAAGTGAAACGTCTCACTTCTCACTACTTATTCTCCACTTCTCACTGTGAAAAGTGAGTAGTGCGAAGTGAGAAGTGAGGGGTCTCACTACTCACTTCTCACAGTGAGAAGTGAGAAATGAGGAATGAGAAAAAAGATGTCTCAATTCTCACTCCTGATTTCTCACTTTTAATTGTAAAAAGTGAAAAGTGAGAAGAGAGAAGTGAGCAGTAAAAGGTCCCACTTTTCACTTCACACTTCTCACTTTTTACAGTGAGAAGTGAAAAGTTAAAAGTTTCACTTTGAACTCTCATTTTTCGCTAATCACTGTAAAAAATGAGTAGTGCGAAGTGAGAAGTGAGACGTCTCACTACTCACTTCTCACTTCTTACTTTTTAAAGTGAGCAGTGAGAAATTAAAAGTGACTAGTGAGACGTCTCTCTCCACTCCTCATTTATCACTTCTCACTGTTAAAAGTGAAAAGCGCAATGTGAGTAGTGAAACGTCCAAATGTCTTAATCAGCCAAATGTTCTATTCGGCGAAATGTCCTATTCGGTTAAATGACCCTTTCGGCCAAATGACTTTCTGTCATATTCGGCCGAATGGCCTGTTCAGCCAAATGACCTTTTCGGCCAAATCAAAATACTTTCGGCCAGATGGGTTTCGGTAAAATGACTTTCGGCCAGATGGGTTTCGGGCTCGGAATGGGTTTCTGGTGTGAACCGTGGTGTCAGCCCCCACATGGCCTCACTGCATCAGCAAAGAAACCATGTGATCAAGAAGGCGACTATTCCAGCTGGGTTCGATGGCAGCCCTAAGGGGGACCCAACAGTCAGGAATACAGCTAAACCAACAAACAAAGAAACGGAAGTGAACCCCTTCGCAATAAGAGGTTTGGAGAGATCTCCACCCAACGCATCGGGTGCGAGAGATATTGAGCTGAAGGAGACGAGTAGCGAAGTAGTCGTCGTGGAGAGCGATGACGGTGAGTCAATAGTCGGCATGCAGTAGCACAATACGGTGGAGATAGGGTCGAGTGGCGTGCTGCAGAGCTTGACCTTCGTTATTGTGCAAACTTGATGACATTATCGACTTAATCAATGGACGGGGCAATATTTCAAGAGATCTGAAGCTGAAGCTGCTTAAGCTTCGCAATTTGGTTCTTGTTGCTAAGCAGGAACAGGAAATGCTTGCAGCTAGACTGAAAGGTTGTGGCAACGCGGAGAAGAGCACACAGGCTGCTTCCACTTCCTTCCATAGTACCACAACCATGGCACATGAGGCGTTAGATTTTCCACTCAGCGACAGAGCGGCAGAAAAGAGGACAGACAATCGAGCCAGGGACTCGCCCAGCATTAAGCGCCATCCACAGAACACAAAAAGGCGTCGGGAGAGCGTAAACCAGGAGAGCGAACCCACGAAAGATGCAAGCAAGGGAGAACGGGGTAAAAAGGAAGCAAAGGCGAAACAAGCCAGTCGGCCACCGGAGGAGGGAAGCCAACGCGACCAAGAAAACCAACGGGCGGACGGTTCCTGGCAGACGGTAGCCAGGAAATCGAAGAAGAAAGCGGCAAACATGCGCCCAAGAAGTTGAGAAAGAGCGCTACGCTGACGTGCTCAAAGCGTTGCGCAGTGACGAGAAACTAGTGGACCTCGGTAAAGAGGTTCGAGAGCGGTGATCCTTGTCTTAAGGAAGGGCTTACATGCGAGCGGTACCTCTTATGGAGCACTAGCCCAGGAGGTCCTAGGTGGGAGTGTAGAAGTGTGGGCTCTACATGACGAAGTGACCCTCCAATATAAGCAGCTGGATGAGGTCACGACATCGAAAGAGATCACCTCGGCCATCAAGGACCAAGGTAGAGTGGTGGTGGCAAAGGCGTCCATCCGCCTGCGTAGAGGACCGCAAGGGAAGCAGATTGCCACGGTGAGGCTACCGGCCACCGACGCCAACAAGGTGATCAAAGATAGTAAGCTGAAAGTTGGCTGGTAAGTATGTGCAGTCAGCCTCTACCAACCACCGGTACTCGATAAGTGCTTCCGCTGCCTCGAAGCGGGACACAAGTCGTGGGCTTGCAAAAGGCCGGATAGGAGTAACCTATGTAGGCGGTGAGGGGAAGATGGCCATAAAGCGCACACATGCGATGAAGCACCATCGTGTATGCTATGTGCGAGTAGGAAGCAGGAATACAACCACGCCATGGGCGGACCTGCGTGCTGTTGAGTGGTTATACGAGAAAACCGTGCAAGTAACGCAGCTCAACCTTAACCATTGTGCGGCCGCCCAGCAGTTACTGTGGCAGTCGGTAGCAGAAGCGAGCACGGACGTACCTACCCTGGCAGACCCGTACTGCATCCCCGCGGATAACGGGAACTGGGTAGCGGATGGATCCAGATCAGCGGCGATCTGTACGACGGGAAGATACCCGATCCAGGAGGTGCTGAACACAAGAGCGGAGGGTACAGATATAGCGAAAATAAATGGAGTGTACTACTGCAGCTGCTATGCCTCACTATGGTAGCCGATAGAACAATTAACCCAGATGGTCGATCGGCCGACAACAGACCTAGTGGTTTGCAAGCCAGTAGTCATTGCAGGAGACCTCAACTCGTGGGCGATAGAGTGGGGAAGTCTCTATTTTAATCGGAGAGGACAAACGCTGCTATAATCTTTAGCCAAACTGGATGTCGTGCTGTGCAACGAAGGCTCAAGAAGTACCTTCCAGCGAATCGGAGCGGAATCGATAATAGACGTTCTACAGTTCAAGTTTAGTCAGTGATTTGCAGTGGAGGGTCGACGACGGTTACACCCACAGTGACCAATTGGCTGTCCGGTACAGGAAAAACAGCCAGGCAAGAAGATAAAGTCGGGGTGCTTCTCCTACGACCCGAGCATGGAATCCCGCACCACGGCCCAACCCATTGGCTACCAGCAACGAGAATAGGATCAGATGACGAAGAGGTGGCGAGGGTGACGGTGGCAAAGTCCCTCGACCCGAATAAACCGGCTTTGGGACAGTTCGTCGAATGACGTTTAGTCGAAGGGAAATTTAGTCGAATGGACATTTAGTCGAATGGTAATTTAGTCAAATGGACATTTGGTCTAAGGAACATTTGGTCGAATGGATATTTACTCGAAAGGACATTTACTCGAATAGAAATTCAGTCGAATGTTTAAAGTGTTTAGTCGGTAATATATAATTAGTTAAATGGATGAATTGTCAATAGACTTTTAATAAAATTTGAATAAATAATCGACAAAATACATGGATTAGAGGAATTCAATGGACATGAGAAAGTTCAATCAGCAGCGGAAGAAACGAATACGGAAGCCAATGAGAATTTTTACTTGACAGAATAGAAACTTTTGGAGACCCTGATGGGTAGGGTAGGTTGAAAACCTACAGAAATAGCTAAATATTAAGTACTGATGATGAAATACAGTCGCCTCTGCACATCTCGATATTGAAGGGACCATCGAGATAGGGAGATATTGAGGAATGGAAGAAAAAATGAAATGGGTACTCGAGACAAAAAAGCTTGTTGCTATGAAAAACGACACCGAAACAAATGTCGTTTCCTGTTTTTGATGTGTTTCTTATTGTCCAAAGATGGTCTAGTAGCCTAAAAATTTGAAAATAATCCTGAACAAAATATGATCAGAACACATCAAGATAGGAAGGTTATCGAGATGTAGAAAGCACAACTGCATGTAGATTGAATAGACTGAGGAAACCATCGACATAGGGATGGATATCGAGATATAGAACATGGAGATGTAAAGAGTCGACTCTATTCTCTATTCTATTTTTCGGCACATGGTCAACAATCAATAATATCAATGTTATTTTGCCAATACTTCATCGTAGTCGGCTTTGGAGCATTCCGTTGATTGGCATTTAGTCGAATGACATTTGGTCAAATGATACACAATAATTTATGTTTATACAACAATTATACAATAATTAAACATAAATTAGTTCAGTATAAAATTGTCTTCCAAACATAATTCGTTAATTATTGGCCGAAAATTTAATTTCGACCAAATGGTCACATGACCTAATGTCTATTTTACATGTTCAATGGCAAAACATCATTCAACTGAATTTCTTTTCACAAAGGGATATAGATTCATGTTAGTCGGTTGGAGAGGTTCACCAAAGTCAATATCCAGTTGAGAATATTCTCGGCATATTCACCGTTTTCGTATTATTTATTCTTTTTATGAACCCATCATTCTTTGGACAATTGGAGCAATAATTATGTGATTATTAGAAACACCGCAATAAATCATTTATTTTTCAAGTGTTGTTGAGTAAAGTTCCTTTCTTTCAAATATCCATTCGACGGAACTTCATTGGACTGAATGTACCAAGATTATTAATTCTAAAATCCGCTTTCGACCAAATGTCCTTTCGACCAAAAACGTCCTTCGATCAAATGCATCAAGATTCTAAAATCTGATTTCGACTAAATGTTCATTCGACCAAATGTCCATTTGACGTAATGTCCTTTCGATCAAACGTCATTCGACCAAATGTCCATTCGACGTAATGTCCTTTCGACCAATTGTCATTCGACTAAATGTCATTCGACGAAATGTCAATAAACCACCTGGTCCGGACGGGATCACGAACATAGTGTTAAAGGCACCCATTATGACTGATCCGGACATGTTCAGGTCAGCCATGCAGAGGAGCCTGGACGAGCGGATAAATGGAAGACACAGCGTTTGGTCCTGTTCCCGAAACAAAGCAAGCCACCAAGAGACTCCTCAGCGTACAGACTAATCTATCTAATAGACACGGTAGGGAAGCTACTGAAGAAGTTGATACAAAACAGACTGCTGTCGTTCGTGGAGGAGGTAGGAGGATTATCGAGCGAGCAATTCGGCTTTCGCATAGGACGGTCTACTGTGGGTGCCATCGAATCAGTGGTTGACGCTGCAGAAGTCGCCATCGAATGCAAGCGACGCGGTATACGTTACTGTACAGTAATAACAGTGGACGTGCGGAATGCATTCAACAGTGCGTGCTGGATGGAGATCGCGAACCCGTTGCTTCGACTAGGAGTACCGGTAGGGCTGTACAAGATTCTGGGAAGCTACTTCCAGAATCGAGTATTGATCTATGAGACAGAAGAGGGCTTGGTTAGCGCGCCCAACACGGTAGTCAAGTTAGTGGGATTCGTCGATGACGTTACCATGACCATGTCCGGAGAGTCCATCGAGGAGGTCGAATTGACTGCAACCTAATCGATCAATCTATTAGAGGAATGGTTGCGCAGTAAGAAGCTACAGTTGGCGCATCATAAAACGGAGATGTTAGTCGTCAACAACCGAAAATCGGTGCAATAAGAGTCGGTGGCTGCGACATCACCGCCAAGAGATCTCTGAAACAACTGGGGCTGATGTTCGACGATAAGTTAAGCTTCAAAAGTCATGTCGACTACGTCAGCAAGCGCGTGGCGAAGGCGATAGCGGCACTATCGAGGATGATGGCGGACGGCTCTAGGGTGTGCTCCAGTAAGCGTGGCGGTCTCAATACTGCGATACGGAGGTCCAGTCTGGGTGTTGGCGCTGAGCACAAACTGCAACTTGTAAAAGCTGGAGAGCACACATAGGATAATGTGCCTGAGAGTCATCAGCGCATATCGCACCGTATTTCGCGAAGCGGAATATGTACTTGCGGTCATGATGCCTATCAAACGGGTGGTGGAGGAAGACGAGGAATGCTACGCCCTCAGGGGCACCAGTAATGCTCGCAGGAATATCAAAGCAGATATAGGAGCAAAATGGCAGAGAGAGTGGGACAACTCGGGACAACTCGGGAAAGTGGACCCATCGCCTAGTCCCAAGTGTGTCTGCGAGGATTAGCAGAGCTCATGGAGAGCTAAACTTTGGCTGGACTCAATTCTTAACAGGCCACGGATGATTCAGGTGGTACCTGCACAGGTTCGAACATGCGGCTTCCCCGCCTGTCCGCAATGCCCAGATGTGACAGAAACGGCTAAGCACATCCTGTTCACATGTCCCCGATTTGAAACGGAAAGGAGTGCGATATTCGAGTCATGCGGAATGGACACTACCACCGATGATAACATCTTCAGGTACGATGGGCAAGAATGCCGGACAGCCACCCTACAAAGATGGTGACCGCTTCCGATCCGGCAGGTACAATATGGCATGGACGCAGCGAGCGAGGTAGGCTGTCCAGGTGCAGAACGACTTGGCGAGCGTGAAGACATTTGGCATGCCTCAAAATGATTGCATTTTTCTGCTTCTTCATTGGCATTACATCCGTCTCGCAGCTTAGTGTTCATTAAGCTCTTCCACAGTTATTAACTGCGAGATTTCTAATCCAAGTTACCATTTTTGCATTCGTATATCATGAGGCTAACACGATGATACTTTTATGCCCAGGAAAGTCGAGACGATTTCCAAACCGTTTTTTGTTTAGGCCGGGCCGGGAATCGAACCCAAATATCTCGGCATGGTCTTGCTTTGTGGCTGCGCAGGGCTTCCGTTTTCGCTGGTGCTGGAACATACTGCTATACTGCTATCTTCAAAATGTGATCGTTCTTGGGCAGGGACGAAAGCCGTAGCTTTCACATTTGAACAGGTTGGATGAGTGATGGAGTAGATGGCGTTAAGGTTGGTGTTGCTGCAATCCGAAAGAGCATCAGGCAGATGAGAAGAAGAACAGCTAGGGTACTTGCCTGCGAGGAGGTTTCGGAAGACCCCTTCCCTATCCACGAGAACAGGGCCGGGGTGACTCTGATGACAGGAATCGGTGGCGTCTTGAAAAAGGCTGCTGAGGTTGGATGGCGCGACTGTTTCGGGAGGGTCGGGGACTTCCTTACGGCTATCACAGGTGCACCCCGGTTGGTGTAAATCGCAAATAGGGCTTCCGTTTTCGCTGGTGCTGGAACATACTGCTATACTGCTATCTTCAAAATGTGGTCGTTCTTGGGCAGGGACGAAAGCCGTAGCTTTCACATTTGAACAGGTTGGATAAGTGACGGAGTAGATGGCATTGAAGTTGGTATTGCTGCAATCCGAAAGTGCATCAGACAGATAATCAGAATAACAGCTAGGGTACTTGCCTGTGATGAGATTTCGGAAGACCCCTTCCCTATCCACGAGAACAGGGCCAGGGTGACTCTGATGACAGGAATCGGTGGCGTCATGAAAGAGGCTACTGATGTTGGATGGCGCGACTGTTGGGTTGGTTGGGGACTGCCTTACGGCTTTCGCAGGTGCACCCCGGCTTAGTGCGTCTACGGTTTGGAGCGGTGATGGAGTCTTCTTTAGAGTTATGCTGAGCAAAAGTTAGTCCGTTGCTATTGTAGGTGACGGTACAACAGGTGGTAGAACCAGGTTGGTTGAGGGGGGTTTCCGAAATTTTTTTGAGCTGTAGTCCTCAAACTCCCGGAACATTACTCCCTCAGGCCACGTCGAGGGGTCGAGAGCGTTATTTTTCTGATCAGGATCGAGTCCAACTTTAAACGATACGAATGACATATTGCTGGTGTCGGTTCCTTTGGCAACCAGTTCAATAACTTCTGGATTGCTGACCAGTCCCAAATTCGCTTTCACCATTTCTGAAATCGCTTCGTTCGTCACATCAGGTCTAATGCGAGACAAGTAAAGCCAGAACTGATTTGTAGGTTGGGTGGTGACAGGAACGGAAATAACGTTTTGACTTAGCTGCTTTGAGCCGGTTTGACATTCAGGAATGCGCATAGATGATTCCGTTTCACGCGGTCTTTTAGCTGGTCGTATTTGGTCGTTTACTAGTGGCCAGCGATTAAATTTGGGGGAATGCATTGACAAAGCTGGTTTATTTGATATCTTTTTTATTTCTGTCTGTAGACCATTTATGGCATCGGTAAGGGATGTTAAAGGAGATTTTTCATCCGCTTGTTTTGTGATGGCTCGGAGATGCGAATTCTCGAAAAGATCGGCACATTTATCACACATCCAGAAAAGGTTTTTCCGATGAGATGTGAAATAGTTCATTAGGGCGCGTGAAACTCCGGAACAATTCATATGGAAAACGCCTCCACAGTACCCGCGACAAGAAACACAGTCGATGCCAGTAATGGGCAAAGTGCATTTGGCGCAATTATTTTCCATGATAACTGATTTTTTTTTTGTTTTAGATGTACCAGTCTAACGCGCAGTTGGTGATGGAGTGATTGCAAATGGTACTGTGCAATCTATGAACTTTGCTGTGGTTGTCTTGGATATTGCATACAAGTCAGTCTTCTAAATTTTTCCGCGAGATGTCGCTTCAGACGGAAAAATGATCGTGGGTATGAACGACACTAGCAGTCTGACACAAGCATAAAACAAAAAGTCCACTGCACTTATTTCTTGTTATTCGTGACGAATAGGAGATCGTCAGTTGCATTCTAGCAAAAATTCCGCTTGAGGCCCTTCCTAAATATTTTAACAACAGCCACTACACCTGATGGTATAATTGCAATATTTCCATTATCAGGCGACAGGTGGTGTTGCTGTGTGTTTGTATCAATGTAATATTGCATATACACTAGTGACATCTGCTGTTCGATATCGTAAGCTTTCAATGTTCCTTCCACACACACGAGGTGGAAAACAGTCTTGAAGAAATTGAAAGTATACAGCTAGAATTTAGTATGGAGGTACAATGAAATCTCTTTTATTGTTTAGAACTGTAAAACAAGCCGTGGGAACAAAAAATCTAAAAATTATTTGTTGCTTTTTGACCTAGGTTTCATATTGATGCGATGCGTAGTTGATGAGAACGGATGATTTGTCCATACAAGGAAATTCATTTTACTTTAAATGTTGTGGCGCCATCTCGTTCAAACAACACCTTTGTCTTTGCCTTATAGGAGATCGATCATTCCACAATGGTCGGATTCGTCAAATTTCACGACATAAATCGATAACTCGAAAACCATCAGTGTTAGAGTTTTGACGTCTTCAGAAGAAATGATCTACAAGAAGAGATCTATTTTTGGTGTAAGTTGTCATTAGGGTGGCTTTTCGGTGAAATTTTTTTGGAAATGTATTTTTTTACCCTTTTGAGTTAGGAGTTCATATAATTCTACAAAGTTGTAGAGAATTTAATTCTAAGCATTTTTGCTTAATAAACATTTATTTTATCTCATATAGGTGATGTTTTATGACAAAATTACTAAATTTAGATAGGGTGGTCCCGAAAAAATAGTTTTTAACTTCCACTTTCGTCAATTCAGAATATTTTCTAAAACTGTCTTAGCATCGCTTCACGGTCTTTGGATAGCGCATCTTTTGGTTACATAAGATGGTTGATAGCTTCATTTTCAAGCATATTATAAGCGTTTTTTCATGAAAAAGTGATATTTTTCTGAGCATTCTACTGCAGCTAGTAGCAAATATTAGCAAAAATTTCAATCGTAATCTGAAAATATACATGCAGGTCCATCAAATCCATGGTATTTCATTTGTCCATCTTTGTCCGCTTTCGTTTGACGATAGTATTATTTTTGTATGAAAAATTAGGGTGAAACACATATATCATCTTTTGGATTTTCACAATATTTGGTAGAATAAAAGACAAGAACACCGTCTTCGGCCAGAGAACGTAGAGACTGAACACTTAACACTTAGACAACTGACAGGACACATAATACTCAGTGGGGTGGAGAATTTTTCGATCACGAAAAGTTTTCTTCTTACCGAGGCGGGAATCGAGCCACGCTCCATAGTCCATGCCTCTAGACGATTGACGGCGCTAACCACACGGCCACAAAGCACACAAAGAATCGTTCTTTACCTAAAATATTTAAATCAAAATCAAAATAAATAAATCAAAATCAAGAAGTCGAAAAAATCATTTTGACATTTTAACTACTGGAACGATTTTCAAAGGTCATTAGTTAAAATTTATGCATTTAATGCTTAAGAGCGCTACTTTTGTGGCGAAATACAAAATCATAAAATTCAAGTTGGTTTTTCATGGCTAATTCGCAGAATAATTTCATTTTCACAGTTTCTAAGTGAGGCTCGCCAATGACTCGTGATTCCATGGACATTGATAATAGGTCCAGTAGATCAAAAAATATGTTTTAAAACAATATTTTTTCCAAAATGTTGATTTTTTCGACCACCCTGGATCGAAATCGGGCAAAATTAAAAAGTGAGTTTATTTATTTTCGAAAAAGAATGATTCTACCAAATATTGCGAAAATCAGAGATATGGTATATGTGTTTCCCATGGAATAGCTGATTTTTCATACAAAAGCTAATATGATTATCAATCAAAAGCGGACAAACATGGACAAATGAAATACCATGGATTTGATGGGCCTGCATGTATACTTTCAGATAACGATTGAAATTTTTGCTAATATTTGCTACTAGCTGCAGTAGAATGCTCAGAAAAATATCACTTTTTCATGAAAAAACGCTTATAATATGCTTGAAAATAAAGCTATCAGCCGTCTTATGTAACCAAAAGATGCGCCATCCAAAGACCGTGAAGCGATGCTAAGACAGTTTTTAAAAATATTCTGAATTGACGAAAGTGGAAGTTAAAAACTATTTTTTCGGGACCACCCTATCTAAATTTAGTAATTTTGTCATAAAACATCACCTATATGAGATAAAATAAATGTTTATTAAGCAAAAATGCTTAGAATTAAATTCTCTACAACTTTGTAGAATTATATGAACTACTAACTCAAAAGGGTAAAAAATACATTTCCAAAAAAATTTCACCGAAGGGCCACCCTAATGACAATTTACACCAAAAATAGATCTCTTCTTGTAGATCATTTCTTCTGAAGACGTCAAAGCTCTAACACTGATGGTTTTCGAGTTATCGATTTATGTCGTGAAATTTGACGAATCCGACCATTGTGCATTCTAGCAAAAATTCCGCTTGAGGCCCTTTCAAAACATTTTAACAACAGCCACTACACCTGATGGTATAATTGAAATATTTCCATTATCAGGCGACAGGTGGTGTTGCTGCGCGTTTGTATTAATGTAATATTGCATATACACTAGTGACATCTGCTGTTCGATATCGTAAGCTTTCAATGTTTCTTCCACACACACGAGATGGAGAACAGTCTTGAAGAAATTGAAAGTATACAGCTAGAATTTAGTATGGAGGTACAATGAAATCTCTTTTATTGTTGAGAACTGTAAAACAAGTCGTGGGTACAAAAAATCTAAAAATTATTTGTTGCTTTTTGACCTAGGTTTCATATTGATGCGATGCGTAGTTAATGAGAACGGATGATTTGCCCATACAAGAAAATTCATTTTACTTTAAATGTGGTGGCGCCATCTCGTTCAAACAGCACCTTTGTCTTTGCCTTATTCACAAAACGTAAGTCGGTAAATTTAACGGTAAAACGTACGGTACAAAACATAAATGAATCATTTGTTTGAGAAACTGCTTAAGTCCATTTTACACTATTTCGAGAAAACAGCAAAAAACTGTTTTTCAACAAACTTGCTTCGAATCTTTCGATTTCTTCGATACAGATCAATAGTTTTTGGCAAAACTCAACACCCTGGGGCACTTTCAGTACAAAAAATGTAAGCAGTACTCCACAATTGCTCTTCAAAGTACGTGGACATACAGGGGTTAGGCAAAATGATTGAGATAGGCAAAATTTGGCCCAAATTCAAATCCTTATGACTTTTTGAAAAATTGATGAAATTGGACAAAACTGGAAGCATTCGACGGCAAATTTAGTCAAGATGTAGGAACATGTGCGGTCACGAATACTGGCCACCGGACACCGGAGATGTTCCGGATTTTCGGAGGCCATGTCAAAAACACATTTTTTCTGCCGCTCGTATTTTTGTGTGGTTTGAAGTTACATCGATAAACATTATTTTCCTAGAAACTAGATCTTATTGAAAATTGAATGCGGGCTGTTGCGCTAAGATCCGTTGAAAAACATCCGAGATATGGCCATTTCAGTAAACCTGGTTCCGGATACTATGGTCAATTATGTGTCTCCTTCCAATCACGTATATATTATCCGGTACCATATCAATATTGGTATCAAACTTCAAGATTTTTTATGAAGATGCTTCAGGAAGCATATTCAGGATGATCAATTGCCCTGACTACTCTGCCTGATGATCAAGTGCCCCGGGGGAAGTGGCCAATTTGAAAAACGTTCAGAACCCTATCAATATTGGTATCAAACTTCAAGATTTTTCATGGAGATGCTTCAGGAAGCATATTCAGGACGATCAGTTGCCCTGACCACTCTGTGGTAGGTTCCAGGTGCCCCGGGGGAAGTGGCCAATTTGAAAAACGTTCAGAACCTAATCAATATGGGTATCAAACTTCAAGATTTTTCGAGGTGATACTTTTAAATGCATTTTAGAACCAGCAGCTGTCATGACCACTCTGTAGTAGGTTCCAGGTGTCCTGAGGAAGTGGCCAATTTGCAAAATGTTCGAAACCATATCAAAATGAGCATCAAAGTTCAAGTTTTTTCATGGAGATGCTTCAGGAAGCATATTCAGGACGATCAGTTTCCCTAGCCACTCTGTAGTAGGTTCCAGGTGCCCCGGGGGAAGTGGCCAATTTGAAAAACGTTCAGAACCCTATCAATATGGGTACCAAACTTCAAGATTTTTCGAGGTGACCATGTACAAAACGCTCATTAGACTGGTCTGCCTCTATGGCCACGAAAGTTGGATGTTGCTGGCGAAGGACCAACGCGCCCTTGGAGTTTCCGAATGGAAGGTATTGCGGACTATTTATGGTGGGGTGCAGATGGAAGCCAATGGAGTTGGTGTTGGAGGCCAATGAACCACGAGTTGTAACTGTTAGGAAAACTACCACATGGTACAATTTTGGCGGTTACGGTGGGCCGGGCATGTAGTGAGAATGTCAGACAACAACCCGATTGAGATGGTGCTCGATTATGATCCGACCGGTACAAGAATAAGGGGCGCGATGCGGTCACGAGGGATCGACCAAGTGTAAGGTGGCCTGCCATCAATGGCAGCAGGTCGCAAGCATGACTTAGCAATTGTGTGGGGTGCTATATATTGACATGGCCATGGTCCTATTATGGCACTTAAGGGCAAAGTGAAGCCTGTCGATTATCAAATTATTTTGGAAGACAATGTATTTGTTGATATGATGACAAATCCTGAATATGACGTCTGTTTTACATTTTTGCGAAAGATCCGCAGGTCGCGTTCCACTTGGTCGGTCCACCGTGACCGCTGCACGCCTCTTCTTCTTGTACCGGTCGGATTATTATCGAGCCATCATCTCAATCGGGTTATCGTCTGACATTCTGGCTACATGCCCGGCCCATCGTAACCGCCAAAATTGTACCGTGTGGGTAGTTCTCTTAACAGTTACAACTCGTGGTTCATTGACCTCCACCACCACCTCCATTGTCTTCCATCTGCACCCCACCATAGATGGTCCGCAACACTTTCCATTCGGAAACTCCAAGGGCGCGTTGGTCCTTCGCCAGCAACATCCAACTTTCGTGGCCATAGAGGCAGACCAGTCTAATGAGCGTTTTGTAGATGGTCAACTTCGTGCTGCGGCGAACTCTATTCGACAGGAGAGTCCAAAAGCATCTCCATGAAAAACCTTGAACTTTGATGCTCATTTTGATATGGTTTCGAACATTTTGCAAATTGGCCACTTCCCCAGGACACCTGGAACCTATTACTGTGTGGTCATGACAGCTGCTGGTTCTAAAATGCATTTAAAGGTATCACCTCGAAAAATCTTGAAGTTTGGTACCCATATTGATAGGGTTCTGAACGTTTTTCAAATTGGCCACTTCCCCCGGGGCACCTTGAACCTACTACAGAGTGGCCAGGGAAACTGATCGTCCTGAATATGCTTTTTAAAGCATCTTCATGAAAAATCTTGAAGTTTGATACCCATATTGATAGGGTTCTGAACGTTTTTCAAATTGGCCACTTCCCCCGGGCACCTGGAACGTACTACAGAGTGGTCAGGGCAACTGATCGTCCTGCATATGCTTCCTGAAGCATCTCCATGAAAAATCTTGAAGTTTGATACCAATATTGATATGGTACCGGATAATATATACGTGATTGGATGGATACACATAATTGACCATAGTATCCGAAACCAGGTTTACTGAAATGGCCATATCTCGGATGTTTTTCAACGGATCTTAGCGCAACAGCCCGCATTCAATTTTCAATAAGATCTAGTTTCTAGGAAAATAATGTTCATCGATGTAACTTCAAACCACACAAAAATACGAGCGGCAGAAAAAATGTGTATTTGACATGGCCTCCGAAAATCCGGAACATCTCCGGTGTCCGGTGGCCAGTATTCGTGACCGCACATGTTCCTAAATCTTGACTAAATTTGCCGTCGAATGCTTCCGGTTTTGTCCAATTTCATCAATTTTTCAAAAAGTTATGAGGATTTGTATTTGGGCCAAATTTTACCTATCTCAATCATTTTGCCTAACCCCTGTATGTAGTTTCTCAAACAAACGAAAAAAATTTCATACATTCTTGAACAAAATTTTTTTTTTCGTATTTTTTGCCAGAATACGTATTTTTGGACGAGGATTCAGAATATATAAAAATCTCATTTTGGCTAAAAATGTTACATATGCAGTTTCTCAAACAAACGGTTCAAATGAAAATAGCACTCGATGCAAACAACAAATGTATCCAGCAGTGTTGCCAAATGCTTTGGGTGGAGTCTAGTGCCACACAGTCCCATACTCGGAGCAGACTATGCAGAAGCTATGTTGTTTTGCGAAATCTAGCAAATAATTCGGCCTGATAACGTTTTGATCCCTCAAACTTTTTCTATAGCCCGAGTGCAAGTGACTTAGAAATGAAACGTCTTAATGCGGCCAAAAATCCTTGGATTGACAAATCTCCCACAAGTAATAAATACAGGTCCTTCGTAGCTTAGTTGATTAAAAGCACCAGTCTAGCGTACTGAGGGTCGTGGGTTTGTGTCCCATCGAAGGATAGTAGTTGCCTCCAATACTTTTTTCGAATCTTAATCTTCCACATAATGTACATATTCACATCTGAGAACATTGTAAAAGGATTTTCCTCATTTTCGAGGAATTCTACATAGCAAGAAGGAATACAAAAGAGCTTTCTCTCAACAAAAGCTCCACCTTCATTTATTGTCCCAAAAATAAATACTTGAAACGGCGGTGCTAAATCAGTTTTTATCCAAACCATCTCAAATTTCCAGAGGACGCTTAAAACATTAGACAGAACCATTTTTGAGCAAAATCAACTTTTTGAACCACCCTACTACCAATCCAAAGTCGACAGGCAGTCCCAGAGGTGGTCCCATTCCTGACACAGACTCAAACATACAACGATATGTCCAACTTCAATTTATCAACTTTGAAGTCGTTCTATTGCTCCCATAATGCCGTACTCATAACGCATGTTCTTCAATTGTAATTTTCACACCATAAAACACCATTCAATGACTTCCGTTCGCTTCGTGGCACCGAGTGTCAATACGAAAGGACGGCACTGTCGTCTGTACGAACTCAATCTAGCAGAGAGCCTGAACATCGCCCGCCGCGCCACACCAACTCGTACCATTATCACATCATGACATCCCATTCCGCGGCGCAGGAGTCAGATCGTGCTCGCATAGTTGGACTGCCATTATGGTTGGGAAAATAAATAAACAAGCAGAAAAATAAACGCCAGGAAATAGAAGAAGCGTTATTCCAAATTGAATTATAGCCCAATATTTACATGATTAATGTCGACCTGTCAGCGAGGAAAAATTGAAAGCCAGAATTATGATGGCTGAGTCTGTTTTTTGGGGTAGATGTATTTGAATGTTAATGATGGAGTAAGACTGTAGCAGAAACTTTCCCCTGAGAGCAATTTGTTTTGTTTCGTTTTCGTTTTTCACTTTCCTCACCAGACTTCACGGTTCGTAAGGTCTAACTTCTTGAAGCAAAATGTTGTTCAGAGAAGATTGAATAGTTGCAATAGTTGTCTTTCTTATAAAAATGTTACAGCTGTAAGTGGGAACACCACGTGTTGTATATTTAAGAATAAATTAGAACTATTCTGGAATCATAGGTAATTGTATATTAAGAAAAGCGATACGATACAAAATAATTCCCCCTACTCCTGCTGGCTGCGGTTCCAAAAGCAGCCAAAAGCTAAACCACAATCAATTTAGTGAACAAATAGTGCAACGCTGCATGCGCCATTCATTTGCGTGTTTTGCTCTTGAAAACTTCTGCTCAATACAAACGATTGCATTAATCAATTGCCAATATCCGGTCGGTGATTCATTTCAATTCATTCGTTTACCGTTCCGTGCTGCTCTGCCGTGTGCGGAAATCCAATCGTTTACCTCAACCCGAGGGGTTCGCTCGCTTTACCACCCGCCAGGACTGCCGGTACGTTCCCGCGCCGTGCCTGATGCTGCTGTGCGATAGCGTCTAGAATGATTTACTGAAAAGTCAAATGTTTGAATTTCATTAAAAACTTGCTTCCGCAAGCTTCCGCCAGTATCGTCGTCGTCGTCGTCGTCGACGACGTCTCCGTCTCGTGGTAGTCGCCCGGTGTGCTCTCGCTCAGTTACTGCGAACTACTTCGAAAATTACGCTTATTCATCGCAACTGTGGATGGCAGTGCCATCAACCCAACTAAGCTGGAGCTGAGTGGCAACTCGAACCGGCAGCTTCCGAAAGCTGAGCTGGAGCAGTTTCCTGTTTGTACTGCCATCGATGTGATTTGGTGCCCAACAACCTTTTTCAAACCGGATATTTTGGTGTGTGGTTTGATAGTTTGCTCTTAATTGGTGCAGGAGTAAAATATATGTTCAAGTGAAGAACTGGTGGCATTGATTTGAATTTTCAAAAATACGAACTGAAATGTTTGCTCTCATTGTGTAAAAATCATAAATGAGCTTGCGTGGTGCGTTATGGCGTTCGACTTTCTTTGAGCACAAATGAGATTTTCTCTGAAGCTCCTCTGACTCAAATAAGCGGTTCTGAGATGAACCAGCTTTGGGCTGAAAATCTCATTAATAAAGACATGAAAAAAGTGACCCATTGTATGAGTATTGTATATTTGAATCCCATATAATATAACTTTGAGGTCTCCAGTTAGACTTGTGAGCAAGGGTATATGGTCGCCATTCTAGAGACGGCGAGCTCTTCAGATTGACGTTAAAACTAAATCTCGGGTTGGCTGTACATATAACGAATAATTTTAAGGAACTGCGAAATATAAGTATGAATGGGATGGATGGCAACTCTTCGCGAGACACCTTCTAAAACAGTATTGAACAACAAGCACAACTACGAGAGTCCATAAGCTTGTCGTAGTATCCGTCGGGATTCGAACGAACTGGAGTATTCGCCCGAAATCTGTACACAATTTTGTACACCATCCATCGCTGGTTTCATAAGTCACTTCCCGATTAATAACGATGGAATTACACTCCAGCTTGTCGCCTTTCTCGTAGATGGGGTATATGACCCCTCTTTTGACTCTTCCAGTGACTGGTTTTATATCTTTATTTACGTGATTCTCAACACATAAAAAATACCGCCTAAGACGAGTTAAGTAACTCCATTTAATTTCACCAATTATTTCGATATCTTTGCAGATACGTATTTCGACTAATGACCACTGGCATCTGGCATCCGAGCGGCATGAGCGAAATACTTTCCTCAATTTGAGGAGAACAATCGCTAGTATTAATAAGGACGTGGCCTTCCTTAAGCCTAGTATGCAGTTCTCAAGGAAAACGGCCAAGGACAATTTCGAGTTATTACCAAAGGAATTTTGACAATTAAAAACAGTAGGCGAAAAACAAAATATTTGCTGTGTTCATTCGTTAGTCGATTTGGTGATGTTGCGAGTCAAGCGGAGCAAATACAGTACCAAAGGCAAAAGCTTCATGATGCCTGAGAGCTGCTTTATTCGCAACCGACTTTGTGAGTCATTTCCATGTTGCCCATCGGTGAACGGAATAGATTCGAAAGATTGATAGCTTCAATGGCGTTGTGGAAATCATCGTTTTTTTCGTAAAGGCAGTACAACCGGTCGTCAGCTTCTGGAGCTGCCATAGCCGCGATATTCTACTGCGTTTCAATCTAAATCTTTTTGCAGATTTTGTATCCAGCTCTATTTGAGGTAAGGCCGTCGCGGCTTCACTTCCGTTCCCTAATCGGGATCGGCTATCTGCAGTTCATCGAGTAACTCCTGGTACTACACTGATTTACAGCAGCGATGGCAACTTCTGGCAACGATGACTTCTTCTGTATTCCAATTGGTTGGTCGTGACATATTGAAAAACTCATTGCAGCTCGAACAAAATCATGACTTCAAATGACCAAGCGCAGGGGTTTTTCTTCAAATTATTCCAAAACAAAAATCTTGTGGATCGATGAAAAACGAATCAATTAGTGCAGTTACTGATTGCTAGTTTTTATCTCACTTCATTATACGAGTAAACATTTTTAAAGCAAGGGTACGATAAAAACCATGAACAATTTTACTGAGCAAGATCATCTGTATTGAATAATTGAATATTTGTCCAGCTCGAATAACATAATAAACAAATCACCGACCAATTCCCTAAACAGTTTGGTTTTTGTTTCTTGACGAGCCTGGATCCAAAGGCAACCATCGACCAGCCCACTCCAAAGTTGGATTATACTGACTTCTCTAGTTCGAGCAATGGTTTCTTACCATTTTGACAAACTCACTCCCGTTTTTTTTGACTCAATTATGCCTCCAACTTCTCAGACACAAATGGAAAAATGGAGTCCACGCTACGGCTACCGCAATCATCTATTGATGAACATCGCCTACGATCGCATATCAGTTCCACATGGATTTTAGTCATTTTCAAACTTGAACCTGTAATTGTCATATTTCTCATTCTTATTGTGACCGTTCAATACGAATATTTATTTATCTATAAAATTAAAAAAAAAAACCTTTTTGTTTGTTCCATATGCCAGTGTAGTCATTGAGCTTCCGGATAAACTTCTGGGAGAAATTTTAGATTAGGTTAATTTTAGAGGGAATTTCTAGAGGAATTTCTGGAAATATTCCCAAAGACATTTCGGAAATAATTTCTGGCGACATGATCGCAAAACTTCCTGGTGGCATTCCTGGAGAAATTCCCACTAGAGTTCCTGGAGGAATTTCGGAAAGAATGCCTGGGTTAATGCCTGATGCGTTCCTGGAGGAACTCCTAGAGAAGTGCTGGAGGATTTCTTGAGGCAATTAGTGGAGAATTTCCTGAAGCAATTAGGTGACCTATTCCTGGAGGAGTTCCTTGAAGAAACCCTGGAGAAATTTCTGGAGGAAGTCCAGATAGCAGGAATTCTTCCAAGAATTTCTCCAGGAATTCCACCGGGAATACCTCCAGGAACTCCTCCGGGAATTCCTCCTGTAATACCCGAAGGAATTTAAGGAAGAACTCTCAGAGGAATTGCAGGAGAAATTCACGGAGGAATTCCCAGAGGAATTTTCGAAAGAATTCTCGAAGGAATTCTTCCAAGAATTCCTCCAATTACTCTTCCAAGAATTCCTGTGGGAAATCCCAGAGGAATTATTGGAGGAATTCTTGGAGGAAATTTGGAGAAATTCTTGGAGGAATTCCCTGAGAAATATTCCTCCGGCAATTCCTCCGCGAATTCCTCTGGGAATTCCTCTGGGAATTCCTCCGGGAATTCCTTTGGGGATTCCTCTGGGAATTACTCTGGGAATTCCACTGGGAATTCCTCTGGGAATTCCTCTGGGAATTCCTCCGGGAATTCCTCTGAGAATTCCTCCGGGAATGCCTCCGAGAATTCATCCGGGAATTCTTCTGGAAATTCCTCCGGGAGTTCTTCCGGGAATTCCTCTGGGAATTCCTCCGGGAATTCCTCTGGGAATACCTCCGGGAATTCCTCCAGGAATTTCTCCGGGAATTCCTCCAGGAATTCCTCAGGGAATTCCCCCAAAAATTCCTCCGGGAATTACTCCAATTTACGGAAGAATTCCCGAAAAAAATTTCAGAGGAATTCCCAAAGGAATTCCCGGAGGAATTTCCGAAGGATTTTCCGGAGAAATTCCCGAAGGAATTACCGGAGGAATTCCCGGAAAAATTCCCGAAGGAATTCCTCGGGAATTGTCTTCGGGAATTCCTCCAAGAATTCCATCGGGTATCTCTTCGGGAATTGCTCCTGGAATTTCTCCGAGAATTCCTCCTTCCTGTAGACATTTTTGAAATAATTCAGGGAGTCATTCCCGGAGGATTTGATTAAAGAAGTCCCGGAGGAATTCCAGGAGAAAATCCCGCGAAAACTCCTGGAGGAATTCCAGAAACAACTTCCGGAGGAATTTTTGGGAAATTTTCGATGAAATTCTCCACACACTTAAATTATTTCACAGATTTCGGTGAATTTAGCTTCAATTCACCGAAATCTCAACAGCAGATTTGTTCGGTAATTATTTCACCGATTTTCTGCGGTATTTTCCTTTGTTCAACTGTCAAAACCACCGAAAAATCTGTAAACATTTTACCGAACAGTTCTGCTGTTGAGATTTCGGTGAAATTTCACAGAAATCTGCGATTTATTTTAAGTGTGCAGTAATTCTTTCCAGAAGTTTTACAGGAATTCCTCCAAGAATTCCTCCAATTAATCCTCTAAAAATTCCTCCAGGAATTTCCCAAGAAATCCTGGGGAAGTCACAGAAGAGTATATTCTTGGAGAAATTCCTGAAATTCCTCCAGCACTTCCAGGGAACTCCTCCAAAAATTTGGTATTCCATCGGGAATTCCTCTGGTATTTTTTTCGGGAATTCCTCTAGAAATTATTTCCGGAGGCATTCCCGGATAAATTCCCAAAGGATTACCCAATGGAATTCCTGGAGGACTTTCCGAAGGAATCCCCTGAGGATTTCGCGGAGGAATTCCCAAAGTAATTCCCGGAGGAATTCCCGCATAAATTCTCGGATGAATTCTCGAGGCAATTTCCGGAGAAACTCCCCAAGGAAATCCCGCAGGAATTCCTGAAGAAAACCCGAAGGAGAGGATTTTGGTTTTCTCCAGGAATCCCATCGGAAGTTCCTCTTGGAATTCCTTCGAGCATTCCTCTCACACTTTCCTCATTTCACCGAATTCGGTAAATTTTACAGAAATCTCAACAGCAGAACTGTTCGGTAATTTATTTTACAGATTTTTTGTAATTTCTTCCATTGCTCAACTGTCAAAATCACCGAAAATCAGTTAAATTATTTATCGAACAGTTCTGCTGTTGAGATTTCGGTAAAATTTTACCGAATTCGGCGATTTATTTTAAGTGTGCTAGTTCCCAAAGCTATAACTTCTTCAGGAATTCCTTTGGGAATTTCCTAAATATTCTTCCGGTATATTCTTCCTCCAGGAATTCCTTCGAGCATATCCTGAAAATTCCTCCGGAAATTGTTCCAAGAATTCCACCAGGAGTTTTTTCAGGATTTCCTCCTGGAATTCCTCCAGGACTTTCTTAAGCAAATCCTCCGGAAATTACTCTAGAAAAATTTTTAAGAATGTCCTCAGGAATTTCTCCGGGAAAAACTCTAGGAAGAACTCCGCTATTTCGTCCCAAAGTTCCTGTGGGAATTCATATGAGATTTCTTCCAGAAATGGCTGCAAGAATTCTTCTGTGGATTCTTCCGGTTATTCCTTAAGGATTTTTTCCTGGAATTCCTCAAGGAGCTCCTCCGGGAATTACTGCTGGAATTCCTTCCACAATTCCTTCGAGAACTCTTCCCAGTTTATACGGAAATTTTTCCAGGAATTGCTCCTGGAATCCTCCAGGACTTCCTCAAAGAATTTCTCCAAAAACTCGTCCGGGATTTTCTTCAGGAATTCCTCAGAGATTTCTTTCGGGAATTCTTTCGGGAATTCTTTCTGGAATTCTTTTGAGAATTTCTTAACAATTCCTCCAGGATTTATTTCAGAAATTCTTCCAGGAATTCTTCTAAGATTTTCTCCAGAGATTTCTTCAGCAATTCTAATGGGAATTCCACTTGGAATTTCTTCAGAAATTTCTCAAGGAATTTCTCCTCCTCCAGGAATTCCTTAGAGAACTCATGAATTTATTTCGAATTTTCAGGAATTTCCCCGGGAATTTCTTTGGTACTGGCTGCAAAAAATCATCTGGGAATTCCTGCATTAATATCTTCGGGAATACAGGAGTTCCTCCGGGAATTCATTCAGGAATTTCTCCGTAAACTCCTCCAGGAATTCATCCTGGATTTTTTCAATCTATGTTATTTCTGCTGTGGTTTATACGTTGGACATCTTTTCAATTATTTGTTTTTATAGGGTTAAATTATAATGATAAGACGAGGCGAACCGGTCCAGGGCCGAAAACCTCATTAATAAAGATATTAATAATAATAATAATAATAATGATAATAATAATAGAAAGAATAAAACTATAGAAAAGCATACCAACGTACGGCAATTTAATATGGTAGAGAACTTGATAAAGAACTACAAAATCTACTTGACTACTATTCTCTTGACGATTAATCTTAATCCTACGAACACTTATTGACACTCGCAAGCATTTATTGCACTCACATGATCTTATTTCCAATTTATTCATATTTTTTTAGTATTTTTATGTACAGTAGATAATATACTGAAACATAGCTATCTCGTTCACTAAGTTTGGGCAATATCACGTACTAAGTTTTCTAACGAATAAAATAAGCTTCTAGTTATCAATTTCCTACGGTTCAATTAATTTCATATTCCTTCTTTGAAGAAAAACTCAAAGTATTTTCAAAAAGTTGTTCAATGAGTTTATAGATTTTATTTGATATTACATTCATGTTCAACATGGTTTTGGTCTTCGACCTCATGCCAAGCAACTTTTATCCCTTCATCGCCGGTCGTGATGTGAGCTTTTGTCATTTGCTGACAGGGGAAGGCGTTTATTTCTCTCCGGAGTTGAAAACCTGATCGGACGTCTGTTCACCAGGAAGGTGCGATCGAGCCTCTGTTCCCCTTGTTAACCTTCCGGGAATCGCATGGTTCGGCAAGGGATTGTTAGCAAAACTAACACTAACATTGTAGCGCTGCATGAAGTATGTTGAAAGCGATCAATTTAACAAACGTTTACCAGTGCTGCGACAACACGCACGAGCAGCGATAAACAGAGATGCAGGTACTCTGCGAAAGCACCAGTGCTGTCATGGCAAATCATGAGCTGGTTACTTATACATTTAAAATTTTGCGCCCCTTGGAAAATCCGCCCATCAAACTTTATTGATTTGAAAATTGCGCCCCACGCCTAAATGTGAATAAATTCAAATACTTATTCTAGATCAAATAAAACACGTAATACCACCAGTGTAACACCAGATATTAGTTTGATGCGTCATATACATCTGCATAAACAAGAATTCATATGCAAAGTATTAGAGATGGGCAAAACAGCTCATTGCAGTGAGCGGATCTGATCCGTTCAGCTCATTGAAAAGAGTCAGCTCCTTGGATCAGCTCTTCAGTTCTTTAATGCTACATATATTAAAACATAATTGTTAATATTATTATTTTAATTATTGTTCAAAAATTTTGGAAAATTTATGTCATTCATTAATTTATTCATTCATTCATCATTCATCTATTTACCTCACTTTAAAATTTTTAAAATGTTAAGCAACAGTGAGGTAATAATTTCTATTGAAAACCCGAAAATTTTAAACTAATAACATTTATTACGCTTTTTCTAACCGTTTAGTTTTGAAGTTAAAGAATTCATTTAGAACCATTACATTTATTTCTATATAAAAACTAACTCAACATTATTTTCTATTCATAATTCTAAGTTACATTTTGTTGATAACGTTTCTCAAATCGTTAATTTGAATAATTCAGTCCCTAGTCTCTGATATGTATATGAACCATATCACGTGTCATAGGTTTTCTCTTCATACTGGGTGCAGTAAATCAATGCCTTGTTTGCGCGTGCTTCTAACCCTTCTAACCATGCGTAGTTGACATTTTCATACAAGCGAGCCCATTCATCTATATTGGTTCCCGAAATGCGAGAGAACTGAAAACAAGAGAGTAAAAAAATACAGAGCACGGTGCTACAAACAAACCGAGTGCACATGTAGCAGTATGCTGGCGGGAAAACCCGTCGCAAGTAAAAGATCCGCTCCGTGCAAGACACAGCTCCCAGTTCGGTTCGTTTGAACCACACGGTTCGCTCGCTAGAATCGGTCGCGACTGATCCGGATCAAGATCCGTGTCGCACGGATCTGAGCTGGTGGCGCAGCTCTCGCTTCCATGTCACAGCAATTTCGAGCTGGACGACGACATGAGCGGAAATGAGAGTTGTTCGGATCTTCGGATCTTTTGCTTGGTACGGTTCGTTCGCTACCGCACTACTAGGTATCTTTTGTGTGTCCGTTCGTAGCGCCGAGTATGTGGGTATATGGGTTAAGAAATAGACGTCAAGCTAGATTATTTTTGCTTGTGTATTTCTTATTCCTCTCTGCAACAGAAATGATTTTTGTTGCTTGGCTAGATGGTGCTGTCGCTTGGCTTGATGGTGCTTGAGGTGCAAAAAACGAACAGCACGTGCGCGGTACTGGACTGGAATGCTCATACAAGCTCGCTTGTGTTGTGTACCTCGAGCGTGGTATTTTCGTTTGTGCTGTACAAAATACAACAGCGCGCGTACTCGAGTTCGTACGCTCGAGGGAGTTTCTCTAGGCGCGTGTTTGACAATGATTTCATCAATTTAAAGTGAGCTGCTGAGCTGGGCTTCTTTAAAAAAGATCCATGGCTCATCAGCTCAATGTAAGGAACCGAATCTTTGGAACAGCTCCTGAGCGGAGCGCCCATCTCTACAAAGTATTGATGGTTTGGGTTTGAAATTAAGTTCAATTGGCATGTTAGAATGAAAGTGAAATTCTAATGAAATAGGATCTTCAAAATATACTTTGATGGAACGGAACTCCTATAGTTTTCAAAATACCAATGAAATGTCGCTTACTAAACTCATTGAGTGTAATGCATCGTATTATGATTTTTACAGGTTTATGTGCCGACTCCTTTCAAAAACAATTATGTTGATGAGTAAAACATTGATCGAAATTTCAACTGTACTTTGTATTGAATATTTCATTATTTTTTTCTTGATTACTCCGCCCTCTGTCCAAGTCAAGTTTTTATTGTCTATTTAAAACGCCTCCATTTAATACCAATGCATTTTTATCTAAAAAATAACGGAATGTAGAGTTCAAGTTTACCATATCCCGCTATTTTGAATATCTCTTAATTTCTAACTTAACAACTTAACATCGTCTCAAAGCTTGTTGGATCAATTTTGTAAATAATCGCTAAATTCTTAAAAGTTCTTAAAAGCATCAAATCAATGGAAAAAATACTAAGACAACCTCCACTAACTTGGTATGCTTCATAGAGACATAGGACTCCAAGATGATTTACATACGTTTTTATGTAAATAAAGTACGTTTTAGTTTAATATTTTTTTAGACAAGAGCTTGTTGTGCAATAAATAATTTAAGCAGAGATTGTCGATATGGTGAAGATCACTATTTTATAGTGACGGCATTTTCATACTTTCGTCCTAGAAGTTAAAAAAGGTTACCACTATTTAGAATATATCAGAGTATACATAACCGAATCGGCTCGCCACAAAAAATCAAAATACATTTATCAAAATAATGTTTCACTCATAATTTTATAGAAAACTCTTACTTAATTTAGAGGTCCTACGCGCCTCGAATTGGTGACTGCCTCAACAAAGGTTGTTTTTCATACAAAATGCCTAACTTTGACAAACTAGCCTTTCTAATTACCTCATATCATTAAAAAAAATTCTAAAGGAAATTCCGCCCACTTAGAATGCTTTTTTGAAGTAGCTTCAAACCAGTATCGAAACTTCTGAAGATATTTTCATCAATTTGCAATGCTTTTAGGAAAATTTTGCTTGTTTTCACACTCCTAAGCTTTACTTCAGTAACAGTTTTACGCCCATGTGTTTTGGACGTTTAAAATGCTTCTGGGTAACTTCAATCGTCTAGTCGCATGTGCTGAGAAATGTCGATTTGATTCCTACACTAGTAAAAAAAGACAAATTTGTTATCGTGGTGTGTCACGGTAAAATGGCTTAAATTTTAATTTTAAATGATCAACAATCGACCAAAACAAACTATTCACTATGAATGCCTTAGAGCAATTAAATTGTACTCCAATTGCTACTGAGGCCACCCTCATATGACTCACAAGACCGCCCAACTCACAATGTAGGTCTCAGAGTAACCAGTCAACTCATTATGAAGGCCTCAGAGTTAATCAAATCTATGTCCGCCCACTCAAGGGACTCAGATGATCACTAATTTCACAATGAACACCTATGGCTCAGAGTAATCAAATTGTACTCAAATTGAATCTGTGTCCGACTTCATGGGACTCAGATGATCGCTCGTTTCACTATGAAAGCCTCAGAGTAGCCGACTTGTACTCAAATCAAATTCATGTCCACCCACATGGGACTTAGACGATCACTCATTTCACTATGAGGACCTACGAGTAACCAAATTGTAATCAAATCGAATCTGAGTCATGCCCTCATGGGACTCTAGCGAGGGCTCAAGACACTATGAACGTCTCAAGGCAACAGTTTTGAACTCAAATTCATGATGTATCCGCCCTCATGGGACTCTGGCGAGCGCTCAATTCACTATAAACGTCTCAGAGTAACAATCTTGTACTCAAATTAATGTTGTTTTTCCCCTTATGGGACTCTGGTGAGCGCTCAATTCACTATGAACGTCTCAGTGCAACAGATTTAGACTCAAACTTATGCTGTGTTCGCCCTCATGGGACTCTGATAAGCGCTCAAGTCACTATGAACGAATCAGAGTAACAATGCTGTGTCCGCCCTTATGGGACTCTGGAGGGCACTCAATTCAATAACAAATTTTCAAAACGACTTATCTGGTTTTGTAAACAAAGATTCAAACGCCGGTTTGACGAATCTAATGGCACTCCCACGCAAACCTACACCATCAACAGGTAGCCGAAGCCTTCACCTACGTGTAGATGGTGATGGTTAGCGTGGAAGTGCCATCAGATTCGTCAAATCGACGTTTGGATCTTTATTTACAAAAGCAGATAAGTCGTTATGGAAATTAGGTATTGAATTCACTGTGAACGTCTCAGAGTAACAATTTTGTACTCAAATTCATGATGGCTCTCATGGTACTCTGGCGAGCGCTCAAGTCACTATGAACGCCGCGCCCACGCAAGGTATCCAGTATACTCGCCCAGGAACAAAAAGTTTTTGAATCCTACGCCCCCCCCCTCGGATTGTGTCTTATGGTGAGAATATCAATCTCTCAAAATTTCTGCTCAATCGCTTGTAGCATAAGCTGCGTATTTGATTAGATATATATAGGAAAATACACCTCCGACATCATTCGATTTGGAAATTGGTTCTGATCGCTCGATTGTTGGTATGCTCCAGAACAATTTCACAGAACATTGTACGATGATTAAATGAACTTTGCTATTTTTGAACATTTAATATGCGGTTTGAGACAAGCAACTTATCGATGCTACAACGGTTGAATTACCGTAGTAAATGCGCGGTGAGTTAAATTAGCTGAAATTTTGAAAGGTTATTACGTTAATCATGATATCATGGGCAGTACTGTTCACATTTTACATGTAATTGAATTTAAGAAATTTGTTTCATTCCACCCGATGATATCAGAAACAGAAAAAGTAAACCACGTAACGATAGCAGTTCGATGGGGAATTAAAAATTGGGTTAAAGGGGTTTATCTCAAAATTATGACAAATGCCTTTACCAATGATTATCGGACCGGCTAATATTTCTGTACTTGATGTCTTTTCTTTAGAATATTTATTTTGTTTTGCGTTTAGTAACTGAATGGTGCGTGGTTTTACCTATCCACTTAATATTGTTTGTCCAAAATATTAGATACAACGTGATTCTGCCGTTACCCCCTTCTCCCCCAATATGGTTTACCGTAGTCATTTTCCATTATACCCAACCTCCCTCCCTTACCCTGATGACCACCTGATTTCTGTACTGCTCTAATGCGAAAAAATATGGCATGAAAGTACCGACAATGATGTAGTGTTACGTAATACATTCACAACACTAAAGAAAGCCAAACAGCGACCTATTAACCTCGCTCTTAAATGCTTTCTCCAATTGCATCGCTTACTATCCATTTATATGCTCCATAACTCATTGCGTTACTGCTGTTCCCGGCTCACACTCTGCTGTTATCCATATGATCTGATCGGTGATTCAGTGTTTCATTTTTTCTATCATCACTAATCAGTCATCATCATCGCACCCGATCACAAATCTCCAATTCCTGCATAGTGATGAATCGTGGCCGATGTAAAAGCAGCACGACCAACACCAAAGTACGGGAATAACTCAATAGCATTCAAACGATGGGCATCGTTCGGTTTATTCGGGATGCATCGTTTATCGTTTTTCCCCGATTCGTAACGGAGAATATGAGTGAATGTGAGTGACTTGATGCGATGCGATTGATCCAGTAAACCTGTCTCAGAGTAAGAATTTCATACTCAAATTAATGATGTGCCCGCCCTCATGGGTCTCTGGCGAGTGCTCAAGTTACTATGTACGTCTCAAGGCAAAAGTTGTGTACTCAAATGCATGCTGTGTTCGTCCTCATGGGACTCCCGTGAGCGCTAAATCCACTATGAACTTCTCAAAGCAATAGTTATGAACTCAAACTTATGATGTGTCCGCCCTTATGGGACTTCGGCGAGCGCTCAATTCACGATGAACGTCTCAGTGCAACAGATTTAGACTCAAACTCATGCTGTGTTTGCCCTCATGGGACTCCAGTGAGCGCTCAATTCATTATGAGCATCTCAAGGCAAGATTTTAGAACTCAAACTCATGATTTGCCCGCCCTCATGAGTCTCTGGCGAGCGCTAAAGGCACTATGAATTAGAGGCCTGAATAAGAGAAACGCGGATAGGTATGTGCCGCCAATCGAACCATCAAAAACAGCAGCCAATCGAGCAGGAGACCTGTCAAGCAGCCAAAATGTTGGCTCAAATACTCAAAACGGCCAAATGCGATTTTATGCCATTTTTAAATAAATAAAATTTAATGTATTTTACATTAGTCTGCAACTGGGTGCTGCTGATAGAGCGGCTTTTCTGCTCTCAAGCGAGTAGAGGGATATTTTGAAATCAATCCCATAAGCAAAATTATTTTGCAGTTACTTGGCTGTCAAACGTTTCCCGCTCTTCGATTTTCTCTATCTATGCACACAAATGCGCGAGACGCTACATGACTCTACGATGGTTTACATACATTCCTGCTCCAATCAGCTGTTGAATCTCGTGAAATTTCGTAACGATCTGGGTGGTGCGGATAGAATCGATTTGGTTGTCAAACTGAAGCCATAATTGTCTATTGTATGTAAACCATCGTAAAGTCATGTTGAGTCTCGCGCATTCGTGCACCTTCATGCAGCATGGAAAGAGAAAATCGAAGAGCGGGAAATGTTTGACAGCCGGAGAACTGCACAAAAATTCTGCTTATGCTACGTTTAGACAAGGCAAGTGAATTGAGCAAGTCGCTTGAATCGAACGCGAACTGAACGTGTAAACACCTTAATTCAATTCACTTGAACGAAAAGAAAGTTGAACATGTTCAACTTTTGGCAAGTCAATTGAATTCAACTGAGTTGTTCAACTCACTTGCCCTGTCAAAACGTAGCATTAGGGTGAAATCAGGAGTGATTCAGTTTGATTCTAAATTTTCGACCACTATTCTAGTTTGCATCTGGAGCAAAATAGAACAAACTCGCTGGTTCCCCCAGCAGTGTTTTATTCATGTTTTTCAAATTTTCAATTAATTGAAATCATTATATTACTGCCAAGAAAGGCGCCGGAATTGCAAAGTGGATTGATCCGTATATAAAATGACGCATCCATACACCAAAACAATTGAAAAATATTTGAATCTCGTGATTCAATCGTGGTTCAAATCTGCAGAAAATAGAACGGAGCGTTATACCAGTTTTATTTTTTTGACAGTTGACTGGTATAAAAACTGAATCTAGAACAGCTGCTGGGAAATTCAATGTTTCAGATTCATATTCAAACTGACAGCCCCGATCGATTTGAATCACTGCTGATTTTACTCTTATAGGATTGATTTCAAAATATCCCGCTACTCGCTTGAGAGCAGGAAAGCGGCTCTATCCGCAGCACCCAGGTAACGAGTACTTTTTAATTGCCTTGAACATAACCACAATCTTCAATGTTTGGCTCCGGCACAATAGAAAAGTTTGGCTTCAGTTTGACAACCAAATCGATTCTATTCGCATCACCCAGGTCTGCAATAATATATGCAAGTCATTTATAGATTATGAAATGAAATGCCATTGTTTATTTGATTCTATTGTTATGTGATGTGGACACATAAAATAGCGGATTGTAAGATTTTATCATCATAAACCATTTCTTCCTATTCATGTGTTGTTCTTTGATGGAGAAGATTGAATGCAGTGTTGGCAGAGTCATATTTTCTACCCGCGTTTCTCTTATTCAGGCCTCTACTATGAACGTCTCAGAGTACCAAATTTGTACTCAAATTCAAGAACTCTCGCTTAACTTTTCAAAAGGACCTAAGTAACATTTTTTTCATGCATTAATTTGAATACTGCAATCAAAAGCTTTCATGTTTTTCTGTTGATTGCGCTATTCAAATTAATTCATGAAAAAAATGTTACTTAGGTCCTTTTGAAAAGTTAAGCGAGAAATGTCCGCTCTCATGGGACTCTGTCGAGTAATAAATCCACTATCATCACATAAGTGCAACCAAATTGATCTCATATCGACACTGCGACCGCCACAAGGATTCAAACAAGCGCTCATTCTACTATCTTCTAAGAGAAACCAAATTGATTTAGTGAAAAAGAAATTGGTGGGTGAAAAAGAAAATTGTATTTAACTAAAAGTAATTAATAAAACATTTTCACAGATCTGATGATGGCTGAATGGAGTAAGCCGAAACGTTATTAAAAAACGGGAATTGTGTGTGTCGTTTTTCACCGAAAAAAATCAACAACCCAAAGATATAGAAACCAAATTGAACTCAAAATGCTACTGTGCCCGCCCTCATAGACTCAGACGAGCGCTAAATCCACTATAATCACATAAGTGCAACCAAATTGAACTCATATCGATACTGCGCCCGCCATCATGGACTCAGACGTGCGCTTAATCCACTATCATCACATAAGTGCAACCGAATTGATCTCATATCGACACTGCGACCGCCCCCAAGGATTCAAACGAGCGCTCATTCTACTATCTCCTTAGAGCAACCTAATTGAACTCAAAATGCTACTGTGCCCGCCCCCATGGACTCAGACGAGCGCTCAATCCACTATCATCACATAAATGCAACCATATTGAACTCATATCGACACTGCGCCCGCCTTCATTGACACCAAATTGAACTCAAAATGCTACTGTGCCCGCCCTCATGGACTCAGACGAGCGCTCAATCCACTATCATCGCAAAAAGGCAACCAAATTGATCTCATATCGACACTACGCCTGCCCCCAGGAATTCAAACGAGCGCTCATTCTACTATCTCCATAGAGAAACTAAATTGAACTCAAAATGCTACTGTGCCCGCCCTCATGGACTCAGACGAGCGCTCAATCCACTATCATCACATAAATGCAACCATATTGAACTCATATCGACACTGCGCCCGCCCTCATTGACTCAGACGTGCGCTCAATCCACTATCATAAGTACAACCAAATTGATCTCATATCGAAACTGCGACCGCCCCCAAGGATTCAAACGAGCGCTCATTCTACTATCTCCTTAGAGAAACCAAATTGAACTCAAAATGCTACTGTGCCCGCCCTCATGGACTCAGACGAGCGCACAATCCAATATCATCACATAAATGCAAGCAAATTGAACTCATATCGACACTGCACCCGCCCTCATTGACTCAGACGTGCGCTTAATCCACCATCATAAGTACAACCAAATTGATATCATATCGACACTCAACCGCCCCCAAGGATTCAAACGAGCGCTCATTCTACTATCTGCTTAGAGAAACCAAATTGAACTCAAAATGCTACTGTGCCCGCCCTCATGGACTCAGACGAGCTGCTCAATCCACTATCATCGCAAAAAGGCAACCAAATTGATCTCATATCGACACTACCCCGACTAGAAGAGCATAACAGAAACTGAACACAATTTTAACATATTCTGATATTTATAACTTATTTTGATACAATTTCGTTCTTAGTATCCATTGTCTTTGAAATGTTGTAACAGGATTTTAACATAATATGATCTAAAAAATGCTTAACACTGAATTGCCTAATAATAGGCAATTAAAATATGATGTAGCAGTCTCCCAGTCATGGATAACATAACGCTAATGTAATTTGAAAAGGTTGCCTAATTTGTAATGTTGTTAGTTTTATGTGCTTGAAAAATATTCTTGTTCAGACAAAAACAAAAATTTCTGATTGTTGATCACAATCTGGAGACCTATCACGACCTGTAAAAATTTCCAACTGCACAGGAACAATATATTTTGTAACTGATTCTGTTATAAATTTCTAACAAAATATGTTATTTGTATGATGAAATTCTAACAAAATTTGATTGCTTTTTGTTTCCAGTAGTGTAATTTTTGATAGAAATTTAGATATTTTAACAACATCCTGCACCATGTCTCTAACAAATTTTGTTATAAAAATTGTGTATAACATAATAACATATGTTGATATCATTTTGATATGACCTTCTAGTCGGGACGCCTGCCCCCAGGGATTCAAACGAGCGCTCATTCTACTATCTCCTTAGAGAAACCAAATTGAACTCAAAATGCTACTGTGCCCGCCCTCATGGACTCAGACGAGCGCTCAATCCACTATCATCGCATAAAGGCAACCAAATTGATCTCATATCGACACTGCGCCTGCCCCCAGGGATTCAAACGAGCGCTCATTCTACTATCTCCATAGAGAAACCAAATTGAACTCAAAATGCTACTGTGCCCGCCCTCATGGACTCAGACGAGCGCTCAATCCACTATCATCACATAAATGCAACCATATTGAACTCATATCGACACTGCGCCCGCCCTCATTGACTCAGACGAGCGCTCAATCCACTATCATAAGTACAACCAAATTGATCTCATATCGACACTGCGACCGCCCCCAAGGATTCAAACGAGCGCTCATTCTACTATCTCCTTAGAGAAACCAAATTGAACTCAAAATGCTACTGCACCCGCCCTCATGGACTCAGACGAGCGCTCAATCCAATATCATCACATAAATGCAAGCAAATTGAACTCATATCGACACTGCGCCCGCCCTCATTGACTCAGACGATCGCTCATTCTACTATCTCCTTAGAAAAACCAAACTGAACACAAAATGCTACTGTGCCCGCCCTCATGGACTCAGACGAGCGCTCAATCCACTATCATCACATAAGTGCAACCAAATTGAACTCATATCGACACTGCGCCCGCCCTCATGGACTCAGACGAGCGCTCAATCCACTATCATCACATAAGTACAACCAAATTGATCTCATATCGACACTGCGACCGCCCCCAGGGATTCAAACGAGCGCTCATTCTACTATCTCCTTAGAGAAACCAAATTGAACTCAAAATGCTACTGTGCCCGCCCTCATGGACCTAGACGAGCGCTCAATCCACTATCATAAGTACAACCAAATTGATCTCATATCGACACTGCGACCGCCCCCAGGGATTCAAACGAGCGCTCATTCTACTATCTCCTTAGAGAAACCAAATTAAACTCAAAATGCTACTGTGCCCGCCCTCATGGACTCAGACGAGCGCTCAATCCACTATCATAAGTACAACCAAATTGATCATATATCGACACTGTGACCGCCCTTAGGGATTCGAACGAGCGCTCATTCTACTATCTCCTTTAGGGAAACCTAATTGAACTCAAAATGCCACTGTGCCCACCCTCATAGACTCAGACGAGAGCTCAATCCACTATCATCACATAAGTGCAACCAAATTGAACTCATATCGACACTGCGCCCGCCCTCATTGACAAAGACGTGCGCTCAATCCACTACCATAAGTACAACCAAATTGATCTCCCCGAGCAGAACAAGTCAAGTGAATTTGGTTGCAGCAACTTAATTGTGACTTAATTTGGTCATATTTAAGTTGCTGTGATCTATGTGGAACATATGTGCTGCTTGGGTCATATCGACACTGCGACCGCCCCCAAGGATTCAAACGAGCGCTCATTCTACTATCGCCTTAGAGAAACCTAATTGAACTCAAAATGCTACTGTGCCCGCCCTCATGGACTTAGACGAGCGATCAATCCAATATCATCACAAAAGTGCAACCAAATTGAACTCATATCGACACTGCGCCCGCCCTCATTGACTCAGACGAGCGCTCAATCCACTATCATCACATAAGTACAACCAAATTGATCTCATATCGACACTGCGACCGCCCCCAGGGATTCAAACGAGCGCTCATTCTACTATCTCCTTAGAGAAACCAAATTGAACTCAAAATGCTACTGTGCCCGCCCTCATGGACTCAGACGAGCGCTCAATCCACTATCATCACATAAATGCAACCAAATTGATCTCATATCGAGAATGCGCCCGCCCTCATTGACTCAGACGTGCGCTCAATCCGCTATCATAAGTACAACCAAATTGATCTCATATCGACACTGCAACCGCCCCCAAGGATTCAAACGAGCGCTCATTCTACTATCTCCTTAGAGAAACCAAATTGAACTCAAAATGCTACTGTGCCCGCCCTCATGCACTCAGACGAGTGCTCAATCCACTATCATCACATAAGTACATACAACCAAATTGATCTCATATTGACACTGCAACCGCCCCCAGGGATTCAAACGAGCGCTCATTCTACTATCTCCTTAGAGAAACCAAATTGAGCTCAAAATGCTACTGTGCCCGCCCTCATGCACTCAGACGAGCGCTCAATCCACTATCATCGCATATAGGCAACCATATTGAACTCATATCGACACTGCGCCCGCCCCCATTGACTCAGACGTGCGCTCAATCCGCTATCACCTAATAAGTGCAACCAAATTGAACTCCTATTGACACAGCGCCCGCCCTCAAGGACTCAGACGAGCGCTCAATCCACTATCATCACATAAATACAACAAAATTGATCTCATATCGACACTGCGACCGCCCCCAGGGATTCAAACGAGCGCTCATTCTACTATCTCCTTAGAGAAACCAAATTGAACTCAAAATGCTACTGTGCCCGCCCTCATGGACTCAGACGAGCGCTCAATCCACTATCATCACATAAAGGCAACCAAATTGAACTCATATCGACACTGCGACCGCCCCAAGGATTCAAACGAGCGCTCATTCTAATATCTCCTTAGAGAACCAAATTGAACTCAAAATGCTACTGTGCCCGCCCTCATGGACTCAGACGAGCGCTCAATCCACTATCATCACATAAAGGCAACCAAATTGAACTCCATATCGACACTGCGACCGCCCCAAGGATTCAAACGAGCACTCATTCTACTATCTCCTTAGAGAAACCAAATTGAACTCAAAAATGCTACTGTGCCCGCCCTCATGGACTCAGACGAGCACTCAATCCACTATCATCACATAAATGCAACCATATAGAACTCATATCGAGACTGCGCCCGCCCTCATTGACTCAGACGTGCGCTCAATCCGCTATCACCTAATAAGTGCAACCAAATTGAACTCATATTGACACAGCGCCCGCCCTCAAGGACTCAGACGAGCGCTCAATCCACTATCATCACATAAGTACAACAAAATTGATCTCATATTGACACTGCGACCACCCCCAAGGATTCAAACGAGCGCTCATTCTACTATCGTCTTAGAGAAACCAAATTGAGCTCAAAATGCTACTGTGCCCGCCCTCATGGACTCAGACGAGCGCTCAATCCACTATCATAGGTACAACCAAATTGATCTCATATCGACACTGCGACCGCCCCCAAGGATTTAAACGAGCGCTCATTCTACTATCTCCTTAGAGAAACCAAATTGAACTAAAAATGCTACTGTGCCCGCCCTCAAGGATTCAGACGAGCGCTCAATCCACTATCATCACATAAGTACAACAAAATTGATCTCATATCGACACTGCGACCGCCCCCAAGGATTCAAACGAGCGCTCATTCTACTATCTCCTTAGAGAAACCAAATTGAACTCAAAATGCTACTGTGCCCGCCCTCATGGACTCAGATGAGCGCTCAATCCACTATCATCACATAAGTACAACAAAATTGATCTCATATCGACACTGCGACCGCACCCAAGGATTCAAACGAGCGCTCATTCTACTATCTCGTTAGAGCAATCAAATTGAGCTCAGAATGCTACTGCACCCACCCTCATGGACTCAGACGAGCGCTAAATCTACTATCGCGTTGAAGCAACCGAATTGAACTCAAAATGATACTGCGACCGCCCTCATGGACTCCGACGAGCGCTCAATCCAAAAATTATTAAACGAACGCGTCCGGAAGCATTCCCGCTGCTTTCCGGATGTTTCCCCCGTAATTTGTAAACAAAATCTTCCGGATGCATTTTTCGCTGATTCTCGCAACCCGGAACATACAGATCGCATGGTTCCCGCATTGGAACAGCCTCTGAATGCTGGGAATTGTTGATTTGAAGCGTACCATTATGAAACGAACGCGTCCGGAAGCATTCCCGCTGATTTTCGAATGTTTCCCCCTAATTTGTAAACAAAATCTTCCGGATGCATTTTTCGCTGATTCTCACAACCCGGAACATACAGATCGCATGGTTCCCGCATTGGAATAGCCTCTGAATGCTGGGGATTATTGATTCGAAGCGTACCATCATGAAACGAACGCGTCCGGAAGCATTCCCGCTGCTTTCCGGATGTTTCCAGCGAAAAATGTATCCGGAAGATTTTGTTTACAAATTGCAGGAAACATCAGCAGCGGAATACTTCAGACGCGTTCGTTCAGCGCTTCGAATCAACAATCCGCAGCATTCAGCTTGCAGGATCCATGCGATCTGTATATTCAGCTGCAAATCAGCGAAAAATTCATCCGGAAGATTTTGTTTACAAATTACAAATTAATTTGTAAATAAAATCTTCCGGATGAATTTTTCGCTGATTCTCGCAGCCCGGAACATACAGATCGCATGGATCCCGCATTGGAACAGCCTCTGAATGCTGGGGATTATTGATTCGAAGCGTACCATTATGAAACGAACGCGTCCGGAAGCATTCCCGCTGCATTCCGGATGATTCCCTCTAATTTGTAAACAAAATCTTCCGGATGCATTTTTCGCTGATTCTCGCAGCCCGGAACATACAGATCGCATGGTTCTCGCATTGGAATAGCCTCTGAATGCTGGGGATTATTGATTCGAAGCGTACCATCATGAAACGAACGCGTCCGGAAGCATTCCCGCTGCTTTCCGGATGTTTCCCCCGTAATTTGTAAACAAAATCTTCCGGATGCATTTTTCGCTGATTCTCGCAGCCCGGAACAAACAGATCGCATGGTTCCCGCATTGGAATAGCCTCTGAATGCTGGGGATTGTTGATTCGAAGCGTACCATCGTGAAATGAACGCGTCCGGAAGCATTCCCGCTGCTTTCCGGATGTTTCCCCCTAATTTGTAAACAAAATCTTCCGGATGCATTTTTCGCTGATTCTCGCAGCCCGGAACATACAGATCGCATGGATCCCGCATTGGAACAGCCTCTGAATGCTGGGGATTGTTGATTCGAAGCGTACCATTATGAAACGAACGCGTCCGGAAGCATTCCCGCTGCATTCCGGATGTTTCCCCCTAATTTGTAAACAAAATCTTCCGTATGCACTTTTCCCCTATTCGCGCATCCCGGAACATACAGATCGCATGGTTCTCGCATTGGAATAGCCTCTGAATGCTGGGGATTATTGATTCGAAGCGTACCATCATGAAACGAACGCGTCCGGAAGCATTCCCACTGCTTTCCGGATGTTTCCCCCGTAATTTGTAAACAAAATCTTTCGGATGCATTTTTCGCTGATTCTCGCAGCCCGGAACATACAGATCGCATGGTTCCCGCATTGGAACAGCCTCTGAATGCTGGGGATTATGGATTTGAAGCGTACCATTATGAAACGAACGCGTCCGGAAGCATTCCCGCTGCTTTCCGGATGTTTCCCCCTAATTTGTAAACAAAATCTTCCGGATGCATTTTTCCCTGATTCTCGCAGCCCGGAACATACAGATCGCATGGTTCTCGCATTGGAATAGCCTCTGAATGCTGGGGATTATTGATTCGAAGCGTACCATCATGAAACGAACGCGTCCGGAAGCATTCCCACTGCTTTCCGGATGTTTCCCCCGTAATTTGTAAACAAAATCTTTCGGATGCATTTTTCGCTGATTCTCGCAGCCCGGAACATACAGATCGCATGGTTCCCGCATTGGAACAGCCTCTGAATGCTGGGGATTATGGATTTGAAGCGTACCATTATGAAACGAACGCGTCCGGAAGCATTCCCCCTGCTTTCCGGATGTTTCCCCCTAATTTGTAAACAAAATCTTCCGGATGCATTTTTCGCTGATTCTCGCAGCCCGGAACAAACAGATCGCATGGTTCCCGCATTGGAATAGCCTCTGAATGCTGGGGATTATGGATTCGAAGCGTACCATCGTGAAATGAACGCGTCCGGAAGCATTCCCGCTGCTTTCCGGATGTTTCCCCCTAATTTGTAAACAAAATCTTCCGGATGCATTTTTCGCTGATTATCGCAGCCCGGAACATACAGATCGCATGGTTCCCGCATTGGAACAGCCTCTGAATGCTGGGGATTGTTGATTCGAAGCGTACCATTATGAAACGAACGCGTCCGGAAGCATTCCCGCTGCTTTCCGGATGTTTCCCCCTAATTTGTAAACAAAATCTTCCGGATGCATTTTTCGCTGATTCTCGCAGCCCGGAACATACAGATCGCATGGTTCTCGCATTGGAATAGCCTCTGAATGCTGGGGATTATTGATTCGAAGCGTACCATCATGAAACGAACGCGTCCGGAAGCATTCCCGCTGCTTTCCGGATGTTTCCCCCTAATTTGTAAACAAAATCTTCCGGATGCATTTTTCGCTGATTCTCGCAGCCCGGAACATACAGATCGCATGGATCCCGCATTGGAACAGCCTCTGAATGCTGGGGATTGTTGATTCGAAGCGTACCATTATGAAACGAACGCGTCCGGAAGCATTCCCGCTGCATTCCGGATGTTTCCCCCTAATTTGTAAACAAAATCTTCCGGATGCATTTTTCGCTGATTCTCGCAGCCCGGAACATACAGATCGCATGGTTCTCGCATTGGAATAGCCTCTGAATGCTGGGGATTATGGATTCGAAGCGTACCATCGTGAAATGAACGCGTCCGGAAGCATTCCCGCTGCTTTCCGGATGTTTCCCCCTAATTTGTAAACAAAATCTTCCGGATGCATTTTTCGCTGATTATCGCAGCCCGGAACATACAGATCGCACGGATCCCGCATTGGAATAGCCTCTGAATGCTGGGGATTATGGATTCGAAGCGTACCATTATAAAACGAACGCGTTCGGAAGCATTCCCGCTGCTTTCCGGATGTTTACCCCTAATTTGTAAACAAAATCTTCCGGATGCATTTTTCGCTGATTCTCGCAACCCGGAACAAACAGATCGCATGGTCCCCGCATTGGAACAGCCTCTGAATGCTGGGGATTGTTGATTCGAAACGTACCATTATGAAACGAACGCGTCCGGAAGCATTCCCGCTGCCTTCCGGATGTTTCCCCCTAACTTGTAAACAAAATCTTCCGGATGCATTTTTCGCTGATTCTCGCAGCCCGGAACATACAGATCGCATGGTTCTCGCATTGGAATAGCCTCTGAATGCTGGGGATTATGGATTTGAAGCGTACCATTATGAAACGAACGCGTCCGGAAGCATTCCCGCTGCTTTCCGGATGTTTCCCCCTAATTTGTAAACAAAATCTTCCGGATGCATTTTCCGCTGATTCTTGCAGCCCGGAACATACAGATCGCATGGTTCCCGCATTGGAATAGCCTCTGAATGCTGGGGATCATTGATTCGAAGCGTACCATCATGAAACGAACGCGTCCGGAAGCATTCCAGTTGCTTTCCGGATGTTTCCCCCGTAATTTGTAAACAAAATCTTCCGGATGCTTTTTTTGCTGATTCTCGCAGCCCGGAACATACGTATAGGAGATCCTGCGGAAAGTAATCCTGTAGAGGACATTTTTTTTTAAACCTACCTAAGGGGGCGCAAAATAGAGTAATTCGTATAAGAGGGTGGAGATCGTGCAGAGGATGAGGGCGCAAAAAAGTTTGAGTAAAGGCTCCCCCAGACCTAAGCGATTTCATCGCCGCGACGGCGACAACTAGTCGCCGCGATTCTATCGTTGAGTCGCTGCAGGCAGTGTTCTATTTACGCTTCCATACCAACAGCGACAGAATCGCTTTCGCCAAGCGATAGAATCGCGTCGTGACTGTCGCGTCGCGACGAACCTTAAAGGTTCCCCCAAACACACGCGACGCGACAATCACGACGCGATCCTATCGCTTGGCGACAGCGATTCTGTCGCTGTTAGTATGGAAGCGTAAATAGAGAATTTCCTGCAGCGACCCAATGATCGCTTAGGTTTGGTGGAGCCTTAATACGTTCCATCAGGGGGCGGAAATCCCGAAGCGGACATTTTTTTTAAATATACAGGGGCGCAAAAAATTTAGAGGAATCCTGCAGAGGATATATTTCTAAATCTACGGGTCGCAAAATAGAGAAATTCGTATAGGAGGGCAGCAGAGGACATATTTCGAAATCCACGGGGGCGCAAAAAAGTTAAAATAATACGTTCTAGGGGAGCGGAAATCCCGTAGAGGACATATTTTGAAATCTAAGGGGGCGCAAACAAGTTGGAGGAATACGTGTAGCCGTGTAGGGAGGCGGAGATCCTGCAGAGGACATAATTCAAAATCTACGGGGGCGCAAAATAGAGGAATTCGTATAGGAGGGCGGAGATCCTACAGAGGACATGTTTCTAAATCCACGAGGGCGCAAAAAAGTTTAGACAATTCGTTCTAAGGGGCGGAAATCCCGAAGCGGACAATTTTTTTTAAATCTACAGGGGCGCAAAAAAAATTAGAGGAATATGTATTGGAGGGCAGAGATCCTACAAAGGACATATTTCAAAATCTACGGGAGCGCAAAATAGAGGAATTTGTATAGGAGGGCGGAGATCCTACAGAGGACATGTTTCTAAATCCACGAGGGCGCAAACAAGTTTGGACAATACGTTCTAGGGGGCGGAAATCCCGAAGCGGACAGTTTTTTTTAATCTACAGGAGCGCAAAAAAGTTACAGGAATACGTATAGGAGGGCGGAGATCCTACAGAGAACAAATTTCGAAATCCACGGGGGCGCAAAAAAGTTTGAATAATACGTTCTAGGGTAGCGGAAATCCCGTAGAGGACATATTTTGAAATCTACGGGGCGCCAAAAAGTTAGAGGAATGCGTGTAGGAGGGCGGAGATCCTACACAGGACATGTTTCCAAATCCTCGAGGGCGCAAACAAGTTTGGACAATACGTTCTAGGGGCGGAAATCCCGAAGCGGACTTTTTTTTTTTAATCTACAGGGGCGCAAAAAAGTCCTCTAACTTTTTTGCGCCCCTGTATAGTATAGGAGGGCGGAGATCCTACAGAGGAAATATTTCGAAATCCACGGGGGCGCAAAAAATTTCAAATAATACGTTCTGGGGGAGCGAAAATCCCGTAGAGGACATATTTTGAAATCTAAGGGGTCGCAAACAAGTTAGAGCAATACGTGTAGCCGTGTAGGGAGGCGGAGATCCTGCAGAGGACATATTTCAAAATCAACGGAGGCGCAAAATAGAGGAATTCGTATAGGAGGGCGGAGATCCTACAGAGGACATGTTTCTAAATCCACGAGGGCGCAAAAAAGTTTGGACAATACGTTCTAGGGGGCGGAAATTCCGAAGCGGACATTTTTTTCTTAAATCTACGGGGGCGCAAAAAAGTTACAGGAATACGTATAGGAGGGCGGAGATCCTACAGAGGACATATTTCGCAAAAAAGTTTGAATAATAAGTTCTAGGGGAGCGGAAATCCCGTAGAGGACATATTTTGAAATCTAAGGGGCGCAAAATAGAGGAATTCATATAGGAGAGTGGAGATCCTATAGAGGACATGTTTCTAAAACCACGAGGCGCAAAAAAATCAAATAAAACGTTCTAGGAGGCGGATATCCCGAAGCGGACAATTTTTTAAAATCTACATGGGCGCAAAAAGTATGAGGAATATGTATAGGAGGGCGGAGATCCTGCAGATAACATACTTCAAAATCTATGGAGGCGCAAAATAGAGGTATTCGTTTTGGAGGACGGAGATCCTACAGAGGAAATATTTCTAAATCAACGGGGCGCAAAATAGAGGAATTCGTATAGGAGGGCGGAGATCCTACAGTGGACATGTTTCTAAATCCACGGGAGCGCAAAAAAGTTCAAATTAAACGTTCTAGGAGGCGGAAATCCCGAAGCGGACATTTTTTTTTACATCTACATGGGCGCAAAAAAGTATGAGGAATATGTATAGGAGGGCGGAGGTCCTGCAGATAACATATTTCAAAATCTACGGAGGCGCAAAATAGAGGTATTCGTTTTGGAGGGCGGAGATCCTACAGAGGAAATATTTCTAAATCCACGGGGCGCAAAAAAGTTTGACTAATACGTTCTAGGAGAGCGGAAATCCCGTAGAGGACATATTTTTTAAACTAAGGGGCGCAAAAAAGTTAGAGGAATGCGTGTAGGAGGGCGGAGATCCTTCCGAGGACATATTTCAAAATCTACAGGGGCGTAAAATAAAGGAATTCGTATAGAAGGGCGGAGATCCTGCAGAAGACATATTTCTAAATCCACGGGGGCGCAAAAAAAGTTCGAATAATACGTTTTAGGGGGCGGAAATCTCGAAGCGGACATTTTTTTTTAATCTAAGGGGGCACAAAAAAGTTAGAAGAATATGTTTTAGGGGAACGAAAATCCTCCAGAGAACCAGTTTTTTAGTCTACAGGGGCGCAAAAATGTTAGATGAATTCATATAGGAGGGCGGAGATCCTACAGAAGACATAATTTTAAATCGATGGAAACGCATTTTTTTTAAATAATACGTTCTAGGGTAGCGGAAATCCCGTAGAGGACATATTTTGATATCTAAGGGGGCGCAAAAAAGTTAGAGGAATACATATAGGAGGGCGGAGATCCTGCAGAGGACATATTTCGAAATCTACGGGGGCGCAAAAAAGTTTGAATAATACTTCCTAGAGGAGCGGAAATCCCGTTGAGGACATATTTTGAAATCTAAGGGGGCGCAAAAAAGTTAGAGGAATACGTATAGGATGGCGGAGATTCTGCGGTTCTGCGAGATTGAAATCTACGGGGGCGCAAAAAAGTTGAAGAAATGCGTATAGGAAGGCGGAGATCCTGCAGAGGACATATTTCAAAATCTATGGGGGCGCAAAATAGAGGAATTCGTATAGGAGGGCGGAGATCCTACAGAGGACATAATTTTAAATCGATGGGGGCGCAAATTTTTTTTTTAATAGTACGTTCTAGGGTAGCGGAAATCCCGTAGAGAACATATTTTGAAATCTAAGGGGGCGCAAAAAAGTTAGAGGAATACATATTAGGGTGGTTCAAAAAATCGATTTTGCTCCACAGTGCTCATCTGATTCTTTACCATGTTCTGAGTGTCCTCTGAAAATTTGAGCTGATTTGGATTAAAACTGATTTAGCACAAGCCGTTTCAAGTTTGCATGCAAATTAATATGGGGAAATTTATGTTTTCATTATACTGTTAATGACGTTTCCCCATTAAGCGCAGGTTAAAAGAAAACCTACATAGCTAAAAGGGATACTCAACAGCTTTCACCCAACGAAAACCGCATGTTGATTAATCGTCCCAATAATTAGTAATCGATTTTAAGACAGGTTGCGAATCTTCAGTCATGATCATTAAACTTCTTTGAGGGCATCACTGAAATGTGCAGTGCAACATAGTAGCCTGAATTTGTGTGTGCTATCTTTCGCGCCACGAGCAGCAATGTTGCCTGTTGGTGAGTTATGCAATTAGCTCCAGAAAACCACGGTATAGATTAAATTCGATTACTAATTATTGGAACGATTAATTGAGATGCGGTTTTCACTGAGTGAAAGCTGTTGAGTATTCCTTTTAGCTATGTAGGTTTTCTTTTAACATGCGCTTAATGGGGAAGCGTCATTAACAGTATAATGAAAAAAATAAATTTCCCCATACTAATTTGCATGCAAACTTGAAACGGCTTGTGCTAAATCAGTTTTAATCCAAATGACCTCAAATTTTCACAGGACACTCAGAACATGGTAAAGAATCGGATGAGCACTGTGGAGCAAAATCGATTTTTTGAACCACCCTAATACATATAGGAGGGCGGAGATCATACAGAGGACATATTTCTAAATCCACGGGGGCGCAAAACAGTTCGAACAATACGGAAATCGGAAGCGGATTTTTTTTTAAATCAACAGTTGCTTGAAAAAAGTTAGAGGAATACGTATAGGAGGGCGGAGGACATATTTTCAAAGCTACGGGGGCGCGAAAAGTTCAAAAATTACGTTCTAGGGGAGCGGAAATCCCGTAGAGGACATATTATGGAATCTTACGGGGCGCAAATAAATTAGAGGATTACGTATAGGATGGCGGAGATTCTGCAAAGGACATATTTCTAAATCCAAGGGGCGCAAAATGTTTGAATGATACGTTATATGAAGGCGGAAACCCTGTAGAGGATTTTTTTTAATCTACAGGAGCGTAAAAAAGTTAGAGGAATACGTATAAAATTCCAAAATCTACTTGGGCGCAAAAAAATTAGAATAATACGTTCTAGAGGATGGGAATCCCTTAGAAGACTTTTTTAATCTAAGGAGGCGCAAATCAGTTAGAGAAATACATATAGGAGGTCGGAGATCCTTCAGAGGACGTATTTTAAAATCTACGGGGGCACAAAATGGAGAAATTCGTATAGGAGGGCGGAGATCCTGTAGAGGACATATTTCAAAATGTACGGGGGCGCAAAATAGAATAATTCGTATAGGAGGGCGGAGAACTTGCAGAGGATATATTACTAAATCCACGGGGGCGTAAAAAAGTTCGAATAATACGTTCTAGGGGTGACAATCTCGAAGCGGACAATTTGCCCAAATCTACGGGGGCGCAAACAGCTCGAATAATACGTTTTAAGGGAGCAGAAATCCCGTGGAGGACATATTTTGAAATCTAAGGGGGCGCAAGAAAGTTAGAGGAATACATATTGGAGGGCAGAGATCCTACAGAAGACATATTTCCAAATCCACGGGGGCGCAAAAAAGTTCGAATAATACGTTGTAGGGGAGCGGAAACCCCATAGAGGACATATTTCAAAATCTGAGGGGGCGCAAAACGATTAGAGCAATACGTATAGGAGGGCAAAGATCCTGAAGAGGACATGTTTTTAAATCTACAGGGGCGCAAACAGTTCGAATAATACGTTTTAGGGGGGATGTTTTGAAATCTAAGAGGGCGCAAGAGGAATAGGTATAGGAGGGTGAAGATACAACAGTGGACATATTTTGAAATCTAAGGGTGCCCAAAACAATTAAAGGAATACGGCGTATAGTAGGGCGGAGATAAATAAATAAAATAGATAAATAAATTCTACGGGGCGCAAAAAAGTTCAAACAATACGTTCTTGGGGCGGGAATCCCATAGAGTACTTTTTTAAATCTAAGGAGGCTCAAAACAGTTAGAGGAATACGGCGGGGGCGCAAAAAAAGTTTGAATAATATGTTCTAGGGGGGCGGAAATCTCGAAGCGAACATTTTTTTTTAAATCTACAGGGGCGCAAAAAAGTTAGAGGAATACATATAGGGGTGGAGATCCTACAGAGGACATATTTCTAAATCCACGGGGGCGCAAAAAAGTTCAAATAATACGTTCTAGGAGAGCGGAAATCTCGTGGAGGACATATTTTTAAATCCACAGGGGCGCAAAAAAAGTTAGAGGAACACGTATGGGAGGGCGGAGATCCTGCCGAGGATATTACTAAATCTACAGGGGCGCTAACAGTTCGAGTAATACGTTTTTGGGGAGCGGAAATCCCGTAGAGGACGTATTTTGAATACGCAAAAAAGTTAGAGAAATACGTATAGGGCGGAAATAAATTCTACGGGGGTGCAAAAAAGTTCAAATAATACGTTCTAGGGGGCGGAAATCCCGTAGAGGACTTTTTTTTAATCTAAGGAGGCGCAAATCAGTTAGAGGGATTCGTATAGGAGGGCGAGATCCTGGAGAGGACATATTTCAAAATCTACGGGGGTGCAAAATGTTCGAATAATACGTTCTAGGGGAGCGGGAATCCCGAATAGGATCAATGGAGAATATAAGAGGGAACGATTTCAGAATGGTAGGAGCAGTAAAAGCGATCTTAGAGAGCGGAAAATTTTTCAGATGAAAATTATTTTTCTTTTCGGTAAAAAGTAAGCCAAAAAAAAATTTTTTTTTTGGTCCCGCGAGCTGGTTACTCAGTGAGTAACTTGGAGTAACCACCATGACAGCACTGGAAAGCACTGATGACGATAAGACACTGGACATGCAGCTCAAACGCGAGTAACAGCTACCCAAACTATGCCATCCAAATCTTCATGGGGTTTATAGGCCCGCTCAGGTTTGCCAGGAGGAAGGCTTCAGAACATCTTTTCGAAAGTTCAGCGGCTTTTAGTTGACGAACAAGAACAGCCCAACTGATTACGCCGATTTCAAGTACCTGGCCAATGGCAGCCCCTAGTTCCAACATGGCCTTCCGTATCGGTACACCAGAGCCGAAAAAATAGTGTGAAATGAATGTGTGAAATGTGTAAAATGAATCACAAAAAAAAAACAAAAGAGAAAAGAGAAAACTTCACAAAACGTCACTTTACTTGCGGAATAACACAGATAGAAAAAGTTCAATTAAGTACTGTCCATTTAATTCCACCAGTTAATTTTCGTTATCTTTGCAGATACGTATTTCGACCACAACTGTGTGATCGTCTTCAGTGTCTTGTACTTGACTTCGACTTCGACTTCGAGTCGAGTCAAGTACAAGACACTGAAGACGACCACACAGTTGTGGTCGAAATACGTATCTGCAAAGATAACGAAAATTAACTGGTGGAATTAAATGGACAGTACTTAATTCGTCTTAGACGGTTTAATACATTCCACTAAACGAGCTTAATATATTTTTCTAGAAAAAGTTGTTGAAATTTACACGAATGTAATAAAGGGAATGCCAAAAAGAGCGTAATTTTAAACGATATTTTTGCTTGGATGTATGCAATTTGTATACACTCTTTATTCGATTAAGTGGCATAATGCTATACAAATTGCATACATTTAGGGTGAAATTAATGGAAAAGATTTATGTATGCTAAGAATAGTGTAATTTTCCGCGTCTGTATTTTTTACGCGCTGATTAGTTTTCATTATTTTTTTCTGTGAATGCATCAGTGCATTATTCCGCAAGATAAGATGCCAGTCTGTGTTTTCTCGATTGCCACGCGCCTGCTATTGCAGAATTATTCGTTTTCCTTGTCAGCTCCGTACTGTGCAAGGAATTTAAGCAGCAGCATCATTCCTTGACCGCTACTTGTCCTATCTATTTGCACAGTTCTTTAGAAGTCCATACCACCAAAGATTTTTAAGTACAAGATAGCCCACACTTCAATATCACATACATGGCACTGGTGAACCATTTTTATTGATAGCAGCGCAGCCTGGTGCTGAAAAGTCGGACGATTTTAGTAAAAATGATCAAGTTGACCATGATTTTTAATTGTTACTGAAATGTCACTGTTCCCTCGTAAGCTCAATTGAACTGTTGTGATGGCAGACTTTGAAATCCTCAACCAACGGGCCTCAAGAACGGGCTTTGTTTAGTGGGAAGAACACCTCCGGTTTTGGGTTGTACCCACTAGTAAGAAGTAACAACAGGAGGAAGCATGCAATACCGAAGACAATAAACGAGTTTCGTGAGACTGCAGAAGAGCACAGGTGGGTGCCTTTGGAACCCCTGGAAATATGGTGTCGTTCCAAATATTGTCAACTACTTGCTTGTTTCAGAGATTATCAGTGCTGGTGCTCTTTGTGGCAGATTCTTCACCCTGGAAAGAAATGATAGAAACCTTCGACACGAGGACCTGGTAAGATCTCGAGGGCTCACCCCAGTTTGCTAGCATCCAAAAACTTATCCGGACCCGGAAGCGCACAAACGGAATGTTGGAGCGAAGATGAAGTTTAAAAGAATGTAAACCAGAGAAACTCATGCAGCAAGGGAAGCGATCTTCCATACACGGTAAGCGACTATTAGGCACATGCTTTTCTCTCTTGATTTATGCTTGTTGATCCATGGGCCCCAACAGATCCCGAACGACCACATCGAGATTGCCCTTTGATTCATAAATATTATAAAGAAAGAATAAATATTTAAGAATCATCTGCAGTGTTATTTTTTTTTTTCAATTATCTGGAGATAGCCAAGTCTTCTATTGGTTCGCCTATGCATTGAGTATCTGGTCTAGGGGCCCATACACGCTATGACATGTTGGACAACTTTAGCTTCGCCCCCAGGAAATTTGTGCCGGTCAGAGTAAAGTCGGACCGTCTGTAGGCAAGTTGTACGATTCGTGGACAGTACAACTTGCCCACAGACGGTCCGACTTTACCTCAACAGAACCAAATTTTCTGGGGGCGGTGTCAAAGTTGGACAACATGTCGGAGTGTGTATGGGTCACCTTATATATTCATCAGACGCAAGTCCAAACTGATAATTGGATAGCTGGTCCATCAGCTGACCAAAATGATAGTAAACGAAATTTCATGCTTGCTAGTATCAAATGTTTGCATATGAGCTCGATTAGGCAATAAAGCCTGTCGAGATCAGGGTTCTTATATCAGGGTTCACTCACTTTGACAGTAGATGGGAGAGACTAGCGCGGGGGTGAAAAATTCATTTTCAGTGCAAAACATAAACAAACTCGGTGGCTGCCCCATATATAAATCCAAGATGGCTGAATCATGCAATTGGCATACTGCTACACCTGTTTGTATTCACCTTGGTCGAGATGATGATCGGATTTTTTTGTTTGTTGGGAAGAAGAAGCCGAAGTACTCACGGTTGCTTGAGATGATTAAATGACATGACGTTTGTTTTAATTGTTTGACATTTTGTTTTGTTTTAATTGTTGGAAGCAACGATGCGCTTCTACGCGTCGATATAGAAGCAATGATGCGCCTTCAAGCATTGCTGTGATTTAATAGTTCGACCGCCATCCGTTGGAGCACTTTTGTCGCGTTCGCCTGTTTTTAACAAGAGTGGGCTATATTCTTGATATATAATATTCGATACCACCCTTAGTACCTAAAAGAAAAGATTATATTAGGTACCTAGCGTAATATGAATAGTGTATGTGTGCATAGTGTTTCTTCAAGTCGAGTCAAATACTAGAAACTGAAGACGACCACACAGTTGTGATCGAAAAACGTATCTGCAAAGATATCGAAATAATTGGTGAAATTAAATGGAGTTACTTAACTCGTCTTAGACGGTTGTTACACCCACGTGCAAGAATACGATCTCAAGTGGGTTGGTTAACGAACTCAACTAAAAGTATATTTTACATTAATAATTAAACATATAAACAATACAATAAACATACAATCTAGTTTTCTCCCACAGCAACTAGTAAGGGTATGCGATAACAAACTTTTTCCTGACGAAACGAAACGAAACGAAATTTAAAATGTCTATGTTGATTCGGATCGAAACGAAATATGGATTTACTTTCGAAACTTCGAAACGAAACGAAATCAAGGTTCATTTGATTCGAAATTTTTCGAAACGAAACGAAATTTTAATATTATTTTTCCGCGGAATTTTGATTAAATTGGTTTTCCATTACGTACGCAATTCGGATTTCACTTTTTCATAGACAAATAACTGTTTTACCATATAAAGATGTGCTCGACTTGCGGTTAGCGGCTGCTTAGTCTTATATACAATCAGCTCGACGAACTGAGCTATTGTCTGTGTGTCCTTGGCATATGGGAGCTGTTATGGTCAGTATGAGCTAAAAGCAAACATAAGTAAAGAACTTTCAGCAATTTTAATGATCTTTCAACCCGTTCTGGATTTTTTTTACAAATTTCATGCGAAGTTCTAGAAATGCTTACAAATCTTCAATGTTCCTTACATATTGTCCTAATAGTCAAAGAAGAGCTTATTAGCTTGATTAACAAATATGAACAGCTCACCAATTAAATAATATTCTTTGGATACAAAAAAGTTATTCTTATTGTATACTTGCTTCGGAGTTTCCAATTCATGACCAATAACGATGCTGGTCACGTCCTTACAGTAAATTAAGCCTCTTGAAAGGAGGCTTCCGGGCCTCTTGACAGGAGGCTTCCGAGCCTCTTGACAGGAGGCTTCCGAGCCTCTTGAAAGGAGGCTTCCGAGCCTCTTGAAAGGAGGCTTCCGAGCCTCTTGAAAGGAGGCTTCCGAGCCTCTTGAAAGGAGGCTTCCGAGCCTCTTGAAAGGAGGCTTCCGAGCCTCTTGAAAGGAGGCTTCCGAGCCTCTTGAAAGGAGGCTTCCAGCCTTCTTGAAAGAAGGCTTCCAAACTTCTTGAAAGGAGGCTTCCGAGCCTCTCGAAAGGAGGCTTCCAAGCCTCTTGAAAGGAGGCATCCGAGCCTCTTGAAAGGAGGCTTCCGAGCCTCTTGAAAGGAGGCTTACGAGCCTCTTGAAGGAGGCTTCTGAGCCTCTTGAAGGAGGCTTCCGAGCCTCTTGAAGGAGGCTGAGCCTCTTGAAAGGAGGCTGAGCCTCTTGAAGGAGGCTTCCAGGCCTCTTGAAAGGAGGCTTGAACCTCTTGAAAGGAGGCATCCGAGCCTCTTGAAAGGAGGCTTCCATACCTCTTGAAAGGAGGCTTCCAGGCCTCTTGAAAGGAGGCTTCCAGGCCTCTTGAAAGGAGGCTTTCGAGCCTCTTGAATGGAGGCTTCCGAGCCTCTTGAAGGAGGCTTCCAGGCCTCTTGAAGGAGGCTTCCGAGCCTCTTGAAAGGAGGCTTCCGAGCCTCTTGAAAGGAGGCTTCCGGGCCTCTTGAAAGGAGGCTTCCGGGCCTCTTGACAGGAGGCTTCCTGGCCTCTTGAAAGGAGGCTTCCGAGCCTCTTAAAAGGATTCTTCCGGGCCTCTTGAAAGGAGGCTTCTGAGCCTCTTGAAAGGAGGTTTCCGAGCCTCTTGAAAGGAGGCTTCCGAGCCTCTTGAAAGGGGGCTTCCGAGCCTCTTGAAAGGAGGCTTCCGGGCCTCTTGAAAGGAGGCTTCCTGGCCTCTTGAAAGGAGGCTTCCGGGCCTCTTGAAAGGAGGCTTCCGGGCCTCTTGAAAGGAGGCTTCCGGGCCTCTTGAAAGGAGGCTTACAGGCCTCTTGAAAGGAGGCTTCCTGAGCCTCTTGAAAGAGGCTTCTGAGCCTCTTGAAAGGAGGCTTGAGCCTCTTGAAAGGAGGCTTCCAGGCCTCTTGAAGGAGGCTTCCAGGCCTCTTGAAAGGAGGCTTCCAAACCTCTTGAAAGGAGGCTTCTGAGCCTCTTGGAAGGAGGCTTCCAAACCTCTTGAAAGGAGGCTTCCAGGCCTCTTGAAAGGAGGCTTCCAGGCCTCTTGAAAGGAGGCTTCCCAGCCTCTGGAAAGGAGCCTTCTGAGCCTCTTGAAAGGAGTCTTCCAAGCTTCTTGAAAGGAGGCTTCCAGGCCTCTTGAAGGAGGTTTCCAAGCCTCTTGAAAGGAGGCTTCTGAGCCTCTTGAAAGAAGGCTTCTGAGCATCTTGAAAGGAGGCTTCCTGAGCATCTTGAAAGGAGGCTTCCGAGCCCCTTGAAAGGGGGGCTTCCGAGCCTCTTGAATGGAGGTTTCCGAGGCCTCTTGAAAGGAGGCTTCCGAGCCTCTTGAAAGGAGGCTTCCGAGCCTCTTGAAAGGAGGCTTCCGAGCCTCTTGAAAGGAGGCTTCCGAGCCTCTTGAAAGGAGGCTTCCGAGCCTTTTGAAAGGAGGATTCTGAGGCTTTCGAGAGGGCTTCGAGGCTCTTGAAAGAGGCCTTCCGAGCCTTTTGAAAAGAGCTTTCCAAGCCTTTTAAAAGAAGGAGAAAAGAAAAAAAAGAAAGTTTAAAGAAGAAAGCTTAAAAGGAGATTTACGGGCCTCTAGAAAGGAGGATTCCAACCATCTTTATAGTAGGCTTCCGAGCCTTTTAAAATGAGGCTGTTCAGCCTGTTCAAAAATCCCTTCCGAGCCCCTTGAAAAGATCCGAGGCTTCTAAAAGAAGCAGAAATAAAAGGAAATTTCTAGAAAAACAGCTTGGCTTACGGGCCTCTTAAAAGAAAGTGTTCGAACCTCTTGAAATTATGCTTCCGGGTCACTTGAAAGGAGGCTTCCGAGAAGCGTAGAAGGATGCTTTCAATTCTCTTGCAACAAAGCAACTGAGTTTTTCGGGAAAAAGTCTTCATGTCTTTCAAATGGAGGCTTTCGAATCTGTAGACTCTAGATTTTAGTAATAAATCATATTCTTAACATATTATTCAACATTATTGAAGATTGCATAGAAGATTTTTAAAATTTGTTCATTCGAGGTTTTGCCCTTTTGATCTTTTGTCGCACATCTCTTCATCCATTGTACTGGTTGTGAAGGGCAGGATTCAAAAGGCCATGATTTACTGATCGCCATGCATAGGGTAAGGGAGGTATTTTGGACCACCAGTTCGACACCTCATATTTTAAACCACTGAGAGTAAATTTCTCTTGGTGGTCCAAAATAAGAGCCCCGTAAGGGAGGTCCAAAATACATCCTTTACCCTATTATGTACAAGACAAAGTTTAGAAATAAAAAAAAATACAAAGCTTTATCAATAAGTTTGTATTAAAATTGTAATTCATCCGTCATTAAGCATTTCGTCCGAGGTACCCCTGGGCCCGGCGAAAGCACCCCCAGCGGTACATGTACCCCAGGTTGAGAACCGCTGTTATAAAAAACCGAGGAATGCTCTGCATCTCCGTGAGCGCTACGGGGTAAGAATCGGTTGGTGGTAGAGAACGTAATTCATGTGAAGCCCCTTGGTGAGCGACTAAATATTTATTGTAAACGAAGTTATTTTGAAAACAAGAAGACGAAAACTGTGTTTGAAATCAATCCAACACAATTCAATGTGCTTCGTTTAATAAGCTTCTACAGTACGATCGTTTCCATACTAAATAATTCTGTGCTCTTCGATGCAGACATTAGTTTTATCATTTCGTGTTCTTCCACACTAGCTGGCGTGATCAGCATCTACAAGATCGATTGTACACTGGTTAAACAAATTTCTGCTACGCGAGGTAGATTTTTTTTTCACTTCAAGTTTTCCCGGACTAGCTGCCGTCCCATGACCAGCAGCAACACGATAGATTCCGCATTCATATTTTACAAATAGAAAAAAATATTACAAAATATAAATTTGAAACTTGGAAACACTGAAGACGTTTTATAGAAGAAAACTACATACGTATTTGTCGATTTGTCGACTAAGAATACATATAGTAAGCGTTATTAGAAAAAATTGTATAACCTAAAGTTTTGAAAACAACTTAACGATTTTGTTCAGCGGCGCAGCCAAAATTTTCGATAATATGAAGAATGGTTTAAGTTTAAATTTGTTTCAAAATTCAGCGGAATTCCGTTAAATTTCGTTAGAAGCTAGTTTTTTCTATCGAAATTTTTGTAAATTTTACGAAACGAAACAAAATCAAGAAATGCGATTTCGCCATGCTAAAATTCCGCGAAATTCCGCGGAATTTCGTTTCGAACCATCTGAAACGAAATTTTTCGAAATACCGCATATGCTTAGCAACTAGCCTCTTTCTGCTTTCTACCTCTGTAGGCTAGCGGACGATTGGTAAGTAACGGTAGTACAATGTACAAAAGACGGTGACTAACACAGTGGAAACTAAACATAATGATGACTCGCACCAGCAACGATCATTTCATTTTTTATTAAGAAACAACCATCTTCCTTCCATCTTCATTCCCAATATCAACAATCTTGTTGTGGCCGTCTCGCGCTGTATGAGCTGCTGCAACGCTAAACGACAACAAAACGAAACGCGTTCGCCGCATCCTACGTCGGTCGCGTTCGCATCATTCACCCTTTCAAGGCCGTCGGAATTACCCACGGCAACAACGGTTGAATACATTCCACTTAAAAGAGCTTTAAATATTTTTTCACATAAAAAATACTTAACCCTTCGGGATGGATGGGTCGTACATACATATATGCCCAATGTTTAAGATTAGCTATAAAAAATACAGAAGAGAGCTAAGGCCACACTTTTTTCGGCAAAATTGTTCATCAAGATGTCGACTTCACAGGAAAAATATCGACAGTCGAGTTTGCAGAGGCGTGATTAGTTCTTCAACCTGTGCACTATTTTAATATTTCGAGAAAAACACATAAAAGGAACCTGAAATGATGAACGAGTCATTTTCCAGCGCGTTTCTCAATACGTTTGCTTATTTTGTTGCATCTAACTGGTTCTTAGTTACTTCTTATTTTGTGAATTAACTCAAACTAATCTAAGCCTAAAAGTGATAGTTCGTAAATTAAAAATTACTGTCATCAGAATCGTTTTCAATGTGACAAATAAGACATATATATATTCGGAAATTATTGAGCTGGCATTTTCAATTCTAATTTGAGTTTCTAATAACTAAAATGACCTGTCATAAGACGAGTTTATACCATCCCATTGAATTCCACCACTTAATTGTATCTTGACAGATACGTATTTCGACCTCAACAGTAAGGCCGTCTTCAGTGTCAGTCAGTGTCAGTCAGTACTTGACTCGACTTTCAAGTCGAGTCAAGTACGAGACACTGAAGACGGCCTTACTGTTGAGGTCGAAATACGTATCTGTCAAGATACAATTAAGTGGTGGAATTCAATGGGATGGTATAAACTCGTCTTATGACAGGTGAAAACATTCCACTAAAAAGCTCAAAATAATTTTCTTAACTAAAATGAGACGAAGCTTTAAATAGAGAAAAGGAAATTTGTATATATTAATCATACATAGTTACTAATAATAGCTTTTAATTAGCATGTCATATCAGAAAAATAAAGTCTGTACAATAAATAGGACAATGATGTTCATAGCCTCAACTCTTCTCAATTTATGATTATTCTATTTACAATTTATTTCTTTGATCAATATTCTGTACTGGACAGATGTCGAACAGTTTTCCGTCCATCAGCATTGACATTTGCTCATAAAATTTTTCATAAATTTGTGTGGACCATTGACATTTGACGGCTCCGGATGGATGGCTCCCTAACTAAATATATTACTTACTTACTTATGGATCCTGTACACCTCCGTGGTGCAAAGGGCAGACTTGAAAGATCTCCATCCTGAGCGTTGCCCAGCTATCGCTTTAACCTGTTGCCAGGTTAGATTTCGGTCGACTTTTTTTTTATTTCTTCATTGAGGCTTCGCCGCCAAGAGCCTCTGGGTCTGTCTCTGCTGCGATGTCCCACTGGGTTCCAGTCTAATGCTTGTTTACAGAATATGCTTCCGTCCCTACGTAGAGTGTGGCCGACCCAGCCCCACTTCCGATCCCGAATTTCTGTTACTATCGGCCTCTGGTAACAACGACGATGGAGCTCGTTGTTTGAGATCCAGTTGTGAGGCCACCAGGCCCGAATTATATACCGCAGGCATCTGTTAATTAACACCTGCAGCCGTTGAGTGTTCACGACTGATACACACCATGTTTCGCTAGCGTATATCATCACAGATTTCACGTTAGAGTTGAAAATTCGTATTTTGGTGCTTTCACTTATCTGCCTGTTTTTCCAAATATTTCCTAAACTCGCAAAGGCAGCCCTTGCTATCTTGATCCGTGCGTCTATGTCGATCTTGGTACCGCCATCTGACGCCATTTGGCTACCAAGATATTGAAAGCTTTCAACATTCGCCACTGGTTGCCCGGCTACTGTGAAACTGGAAGGAGTCACCGTGTTTACATCTAACGATTTGGTGTTGTTGAGTGGAGCGGAGCACACCCCACCCTCAACCTTGTCAGCATACGACCATAGCTCCCACCGACCAATGTTGATTACCCGCTCTTCCTTAAGGTTGCTCGTACCCCGACCATCCCCACGAGGATGTAGGATAGAAGTTGCTAGGCAAGAGGCCAAGAACCGCGAGATGGGGCCTATTTTATTCCCTTAGGTACGCATTATCCAGCATTTGCCGTGCCATCGGCCTAATTAGTTTTTTCTAGGAACAAAATTCTGTTATCTTAAAAAACTTACTTAAACTAAACTTAACCTAATTTATACTTAGGGTACAAGGAGCTAATCGTTGCAATAGAAGATTGCAACGATTTTTGTCTAAAATTGGAAATTATTTTGTTGAACATTTGTTGCAATGTCTCAATATTAGAAGTTCTATTAAATCCTGTTATCATTTTTGTTATGTTAGCTGTTAGTTCATTCAAAATGATTATCCAAATCTTAGATAACCGGATAACAGAATATGTTATCAATGAGTGTTTCAGCTTTGCTCGGGTACATTGTCCAACGTTTACCACGCGGTCGTGCCTGGCAGATTATTTTTAAAAAATAAATTTCAATAGATGCAACATGATGATGATGATGGTCCCGCCACATTCCCCTACAAAGGTTTGAGCTGGACGAGTTATCGTTAAGATATTTAATTAAGATCAATTTAATCAGATTTACAAAAAAAACGATCCGATTACTTTACAGATATAAATTCCTAAAAAATTTCCATTACTATACAGCAAAAACATAATTGAAAAAAATGAGCCGTTGATTTCAACTTCGAAATTTCGTAAACATCAGTAGAGATACTTACAGTTTAACAAGAATGTAAAACTTGTGATACCTCTCGCACAGATTTCAAAAGTTTCACCATGACACGCGCTTCATAAAGTCATAATACAAGCAGCAGATAATAACTCGTAAGTATCTTTCAGAGTTAAATTTAATGTACGACAACACAGAAGCCAAATCTTGTGTTACCGCTCCGTCGATATCAGAAGTTTCGGCAATAGACGCGAATACAAAACAATCTACCAGAATGCTTACTACTTATCCAAGGAATCATTCAATCGGCTCGAAACAAGCAATATTGATTATAAATTTGAAATCATTTATACCTGTATTCCGCGCGCGAGACTCAAACTTTTGTAGACTACACAAAAAAAGGTTCAAACTAACATTACGTCAAAAAATAAAATCCATCATCATCATCGAGGCGAAAGTTATAGTTTATATGTGCCCCAATAAATAGAAAATAAACATTTGGTCATACTAAATCATCCGTCGTAAAAACTTCGTCAAAATATACGTGTATATAAACTAAAAAAAATGATCAGGTAGCTGTTCAAAAAGCAGCTTTGACGTGTGAAATACATTGTTTCTTAAATTGCGTAAGTGTTGTTGCACGTTTTATATGTGTAGGCATCGAATTGACATGTCCTGATCGACTTTTTCCAACATGTCCTGATCGACTTTTTCCAAGCTTTCGTTTCGTTATATAATCGCCCATATTCGGGTTCATGATTGTCCCCTTAGGTGATGATCTTTGACGGATAGTTGGAGATTTCCGGACCCGGATAACCCGTCCGTTAAGACCCGGAGAAAAGTACAGAATGACTAGTCCAATATGGGTCGTACAGTACTTGTTTTGCTCGTCTTTGACCGCGGAATGTGGTTGGTATAAAAATCAGAAGGGTTATGTACAAGACACGATCGCCCAACGGAAAACTGGTAACTGGTTTCAAACTGGCATACTCAAAATAATAAAATTGTTGGATACCCGATTTTGTAACTCATATTTTTTTTAAATCTCAGTTGTTCTTTTTATTTTGTAAATAGGGTGGGTGTACCAATCGTCGGCATACATAAGAACAACTATTTTTTTTTAATAAGCCTTGAAGTATTGAACGCCAACGGTCAACGATGCATAAACTTTGCAGCCTCCCGCGGAATGGAAGTCCCCCGCAAGAATATCAACAAAGCCACATGCAAATCACCTAATCAAGAAACGGATAACCAAATCGATCACGTTCTAATCGACAATAAAATTTTCTCCGGCATCACGAACGTCCGCACTTACCGCAATGCGAATATTGAATCTGACCATTACCTCGTTGCAGTATGCCTGCGCTCAAAACTCTCGACGGTGTACAACGCGCGTCGAAGTCAAACACCGCGGCTTAAAATTGGGCGACTACAAGACGGTAGACTAGTCCAAGGATACGCGCAGCAGCTGGAAGTGGCACTCCCAACGGAAGAGCAGCTAGATGCAGCGTCTCTTGAAGATGACTGGAGAGATATTCAATCCGCCATTGGTAACAACGCAACCGCTGCACTTGACACAGTGCCCCCGGATCAGAGAAACGACTGGTATGACGGCGTATGTGAGCAGTTAGTAGAAGAGAAGAATGCAGCATGGACGAGATTGCTGCAACACCGCACGAGGGCGAACGAGGCACGATACAAACGGGCGCGGAACAGACAAAATCGATTTTTGGAGGAAAAAGCGCCAGCAGGAAGATCGAGACCGTGAAGAGACGGATCACAGCCCGATATGTGTAAGGATATAAACGGGAACCTTCTTACGAACGAGCGTGAGGTGATCTAAAGGTGGTGACAGCACTAAGAAAAATAGCTGAATGGCGATGTGGCAGGCAAAGATGGCGGTATGGTGATGAACCTGGGAGAACGCGCGCAGGACATAATTTTACCGGCTTCTGATCTCCGGGAAGTCCAGGAGGGGATTGCCCGGTTGAAGAACAACAAAGCCCCTGGAGTTGACCAACTACCAGGAGAGCCATTTAAACACGGTGGTAAGGCACTGGCTAGAGCGCTGCACTGGGTCATTACCAAGATTTGGGAGGAGGAAGTTTTGCCGCAGGAGTGGATGGAAGGTGTCGTGTGTCCCATCTACAAAAAGGGCGATAAGCTGGATTGTAGCAACTACCGCGCAATCATATTGCTGAACGCCGCTTACAAGGTACTCTCCCAAATTTTATGCCATCGACGTGCACCAATTGCAAGGGAGTTCGTGAGGCGGTACCAGGCGGGTTTTGTGTGCGAACGCTCCACCACGGACCAGGTGTTCGCCATTCACCAAGTACTGCAGAAATGCCGCGAATACAACGTACCCACGCATCATCTATTCATCGACTTCAAAGCCGCATATGATACAATCGATCGGGACCAGCTATGGCGGATTTCGAGTTTCAGGGGCATTCCCGAGTTCCTTCGAAATGCGCAGAGGGTTACGGCAAGGTGATGGTCTTTCGTGTCTGCTATTCAACATCGCAACAACAACATGTAGGGAGTAATACGAAGGGCAGGGATGTGGTACGATTTTCAATAAGTCCGTTCAATTATTTGGTTTCGTCGACGACATTGATATCATGGCACGCAACTTTGAGAGGATGGAGGAAGCCTACATCATACTGAAAAGCGAAGCTAAGCGAATTGGACTAGTCATCAACTCGTCGAAGACAACGTACATGATAGAAAGAGTAAGGATATGCGATAATACACTTTTTCCTAACGAAACGAAACGAAACGAAATTTAAAATGTCTATGTTGATTCGAAACGAATCGAAACGAAATATAGATTTACTTTCGAGATTTCGAAACGATACGAAATCAAGGTCCATTGAATTCGAAACTTTACGAAACGAAACGAAATTTGAATTTTTTTTCCACGGAATTTTTTTTGAATTGGTTTTACGCAATTCTAATTTAACTTTTTCGAAGTTAAATATCTGTTTTACAACCAATAGAGGTATAATTACAAAAGAAGCAGTCTGTGATAAATTGTCGCGTTCCCGTTTATATACCATTGGCCATAAGGCGATACCCAAGCATTTGTGTCGCTTTCAAATGAATTCGTCGTGGAGCGAGTGGTCCTGAATTTGATAAATTTTTAATCAGTTCAGTTTTATATCAGTAAAAATATAGAAATTGTTGTATGTTTGTCCTTGTATATGTGTGTGCATATGAGGCATGCAAAAAGCCTACGACTCCGCAATGTTCCTTACATATTGTGCAAATAGTAAAAAATAGTTTAGCTTAGCTTGGCTAATTGTACACATCGTAGTTGTTGATCATGATTGGCCGAGAAACAGCGAATATGCACAGCTTACCAATTGAATAATCTTCATTGTACTTGCTTCGGAGTATCCAATTTATGACCAACAACGATGCTGGTCACGTCCTTACAATCAATTTAGGATTAGGAGAGGAAGATTAGTTTCCCGAGCAACACACATATGAGGCACAACAACTTCTGTGACTTATACTCGGACTTATATACAACCGAATATGATCACATTTGAGTTGCTGCATTACCAAATCGGTCCAAATTGAGCTGCTAGGGTTGACACTCATTGTTATAAGAGAGAGAGGAATGCTCTGAATATCCGTGAGCGCCACGGGAAAGGAATAGTTGGTTAGTTGAATAGCTAATAAAGCCTGTCCACGTTAAATTTAGGACAATAATAATAGGAATAAAAACACGCCGAACGAATCACATAAAGCGGAAAGATTGAGTTGCCATGTAAATTGATCTTCTTAGTAGTTTGTGAAAATTTTAAAAAATCGCCTTGGATGATGGGTGTTCGAAATTTAACGTGGACAGACTTTAATTGTGAAGAAACCTTGGTAAGCGACTAAACGAAGTTATTTTGAAAACCCAAAGACGAAAACCGTGTGTTAAATCAATCTGACGCATAATCAATGTGCTTTGTTTAATAAGCTTCTACAACACGATCGATTCTGCACTACATAATTATGTGCTCTTCGATGCAGACATTATTTTTTTCATCTCGTGTTCTCCCGCACTAGCCAGCATGACCAGCATCAACACGATTGATCGCACACTGATTAAAAAAAATTCTGCTCGCGAGGCAGAATTTTTTCAGTTCGCGTTTCCTAGACTAGCTGTCGTCCCGTGACCAGCAGCAAAACGATCGATTCTGCACTCATATTGTGCAAATAGTCAAATAATATCACTGTTTCGTCCAGGGTGGGACGACCCTACGTTGTGTTTCACTTCTATTGGGATTCCGGGCGGCGATCAAGTAAAAACGACTGCAGACTGAACTTCAACTGTTGATTTATTACCTCCGAGAAGCAGCGTGCCAGCTCGGAGGTTACAAAAACGATACTGTACGATACATGAAATGCAGAGTCGCCTTTTATAGGCGACTCTTAGTACGGCAAAACAATTATTATTATGTATTACAATTATTGGGGACGTGTGCACAAACATTCAAATTTAAATTCTAATTGGACTTAAAGCGCGCCAACTGCTACGCACATAATGGAACGTACACACGGTCAAGCAGTTTGACTAACATTGACTCCACCTCTCGTTTATTCAAACATCCATTAAGTTTTAGCAACAGCGACACGAACAATCAATTTATTCGACCAACAATATCACACACGAACGACCGAAACACCAACTCGAGCACCAACCATCAAAAAATATATGGGGGTTTGTGCAACTTCACTACAAATGCTCAAACATGTTCGGCGAACCTTGACTCCACCCCCGACAACTCAAACCAAAATCAAACCGTTTTAATTTTTTCCAACCGAGCCGCCAACTGTCAAATGGTTGTTCGAACAGCTTCACACACGTTCAAACAAAGCAGCAACCGAAGCGTTTTCTTGGGGGCGGAGTCAATGTTCGTCAAACTGCTTGACTGGTGTGTACGTAGCATAACGCGAGCAGTTGGCGCGAGAACAGAGAACAACAAAAAACACATGAATAGCAGCTCACACGCTGCACTGTCGTGCTTCAACAGCAGCTACGTCGGTGAGCGCAGTTCGTGATCGAACAATCACAGAGTTCAAATTTAAATCTTGGGGGCTGTATGTACATTTCTATGATTTTCCGAATATTGACTGTTGTGTGGAGTATCTTCAATCCTCTGAACTTTTTATTCTTACTTTTAGGTAAGATTCTAATTGTTGCTTGAACGTAAAACGTTGCATTATGTTTTCCTTAGGGTCTTCCTAACTCTTAAGCGGTGCTTACTCATGCGCTCTAACCGTAAGCGGAGCGGAGTGCTCTGACGTTTTAAATATTGAGTCGGATCACTTTTGTAAAACATAGGGTACAATAGTTGAAGATACTTTTCGTTTTCTATTTATATTTCTAACAAAACACTGAAGATGTTCCATAGAAGAAAACTAAACACGTATTTGTCGACTCATAATGGGATTATGTAGTAAGCGTTAATAGAAAAAGCTGTATAAAAATGTAGAATCATAAAGTAAAGTGACCAGAACTTTCTTGGGCCATTCCGGGACACCTTAATCTTACGCACAATAAATTTTGAAAGCGTAACAAATCGTTTCAGAACGGATTATTCTCCTCTCAACCAAAACATCCATTAATTACTCGATTTAATAGAAATCGTTTACCGTTTGAAAAAGGGCCATTTGACCGAAAATTACAGTTGGTCAAACATGACATTTGGTCGAACAAGTCATTTGGCAGAAAAGGCCATTTGGTCGAAAATGTTGTTTTCCTTTCGTCCGTATGTTCTCTTTGGCCAAATGACATTTTCGGCTAAACTGTTTTGGCCTAATCGCCATTTCGGCCAATTGAAATTCAGTTATATGATTTTCAGCTAAACGAGATATTCAACAAAGTGGTATTTGGACGAATGGCTTTTGGTTGAATGACTTTCGGCCAAAAGATCCTTTCCGTTCATTTGATCAGTCCTATGAAAATCGTATCATTTTGTGAACATTTTTTTTTTTTTTGTTTGAGAGGGTTTGAAAAAAAATTCAAAAAAGTTTGTTTGGGTGGGTTTGCGGGACAGGTAGGCTGAATCCGGGACTGTCCCGCATAATCCGGGACGTCTGGTCACTTTATCATAAAGCTGTTTTTTTATGATTTTGTTCAGCGGCGCAGCCAAATTTTTAATAATATGAAGTTCGAAACAAGTTTAAATTTGTTTCGAAATTCCGCGAAATTCCGTTAAATTTCGTAAGAAGCTAGTTTTTTTCAAGCGAAATTTTTGTAATTTTACTAAATGAAACGAAATCAAGAAATCAGATTTCGCCATGCTCAAATTTCGCGAAATTCCGCGGAATTTCGTTTCGAACCAACTGAAACGATTTTTTTTGAAATACCGCATATGCTTAAGAAAGAGGCTCAAGAGAGGACAACGTAAGCCACCCACCACGAGTTTGTATTGGTGGTGACGAAATCGAGGTAATTGAAGAATTCGTGTACTTGGGCTCAATGATAACCTCCGATAACGATACCAGCAGAGAAATTCGGAGCCGCATCATGGCAGCGTGAAAAATCTACGTTAAAATAGTTGAGTTAAATAAATAAAAAACGCGCAAGAGATGGCCCATGTGCATTTAACTAAAACACATGGAAACATCAAAGTGATTCATTATCGAATCCTTCTTTGGCTTTAAATTATTCAGCTCAACATTGGATCTGTGGCATAAACCCGAATAAACATAAACTTATAATTTGTGTCGTAACAATATAACAATTTACGAAACATATCGTATCGGCATAATGTTTTAATCGGTTGCAACTACACAATAAATAATATTGCTTTTTATAGTCATTGAGCACAATTTGCTTGTTTATAATTTAACTGCCAATTCATGTCATTTTTATTATTTCAAGCATGCTGCGACGCAGCAAAGCTAAATCAACAAAAAAATGACAGTTGTGCGCCGCCTCCGTATCGAGTGGTGTGTCCCCGAAAACGCGAGCACTTTGAAATCATTCCAGTTCGAGACAGCAACACGTACGGACGTGTTTTTTGCTCGCGCATTTTTTCGAAGTGTTTTTTCTCGTTCGTTCGCTGTTTACGTTTTCGCTTGTCGCGTTGGCGTTATTTTCTCCCGGACCCGTCATGGGAGACTCGGTGGCCGATTCGGTCGCTGGAAAAGTGCCTAAGCGCACTGCTCTTGGAGGCGCGGGTAACCCCTCCAAGCAGCTTTTGCAGAGCAACGTGTTCTCGCCGTTGCCGCTTGATGACGCCGGCAATCCGCCGAAAAGAGGAAGAAGCAGCAATCGCAGCTGCCGCAGGTGCAACCGGAGCGGAAGGAGAAGTGCCCGCCCGTGTTTGTGAAGGGCGATCCGCCGGATTTACGCCCAAAAATTCGCCAGCTGATCGCTAAGGGGCTGAAATGTACTTTTCGGCTCTGCAGCGAGGGCGTGAAAGTGATGCCGGCCAACCGGGACCATCATCAATCCGTCGTGGAGTTCCTCGAGGTCCACAAGTATGAGTACTACACTCATGACCATCCCGGCACGAAGCCGCTCAAGGCTTTGCTGCGAGGACTTCACGACATGAAGGAGGAAGAGCTCCAAGCAGAGCTTGAAAGTTGCGGACTGAAGCCAGTAGCCGTCCACAAGATCGCTCGTCACGACAAGGCGAGGAAATATCGCGACCAGCTTTACTTGATCCATCTGGAGCACGGCTCCACTACCTGGAAGGACCTGAAGCTGGTTGGCGTTATAAATTACACCGTCGTTGACTGGGAGCGATATCGGCCAGTGCACCGCGATGTCACGCAATGCACCAACTGCTTCAATTTCGGGCACGGCACCAGGAACTGCCGCATGAAGCCGCGCTGCAACAAGTGTGGCGAACCCCATCCGACTGACGAGTGCGACAAAATGGAGGTGGCCGATCCCAAGTGCGCCAACTGTGGCGACAAACATCGGGCCACCACAAAGGGCTGCCCAAAGCGAGCCGAGTTCCTGGAAATCCGGAAGAAGGCTTCCACCAGGACCATGCCGAAGAAGAACCGTGTTCCTGTAATCAACGAGGTGAACTTTCCAGCCATCCCTGCTCCCCGTCGTGTGATTCCAATACTCCCACCGCTACAGCCGCACAAGCGACTGGCAGCGGCAGCTGCATCGGTCCAAGCTCCAACATCGTCGTCACCATCCACCAGCGAATGGCCCCCCTCCCTCCTCCTGGGTTCCGTCGGCAGTCAGAGAACGAAGCCGTCCCACCGGAGGAATCTGCCCCGCTGTACACTCCGGAGCAACTGATGCCGATCTTCGCGCAGCTCGCCACTCGACTGCGCGGCTGCAAAACCCGATTCGACCAGGTCTTCACACTTGGCATGTTCATCATTGAAAATGGCTGCTAGGGTGGGCCTGGTCAACTGGAACGCTTGCTCGCTAAAGAGCAAAACAATCGAGCTGAAGGATTTCCTTGAGGAGAAGGAAATAGACGTGGCGTTCATCACCGAAACGCACCTAAAACCGGAGGTGAACATCAACATCCCGGACTTCCGCATCGTGCGACTCGACCGGCCGACCAGGGGAGGTGGTGTGGCCATCGCTCTTCGCTACAACATCAACTGTCGTCTGCTTCCAAGCTTCCAGCTCAGTGTCATCGAGGCCATCGGTGTCGAAATCACCACTTCGGTCGGCACAATCGCGCTCATCGCGGCGTACTGTCCAACGCAAGCCAAAGCCGGCGATGGATCATCGGCTGCCCTTCGGAGGGACATCGTCAAGCTGACGCGGAGGCAAGGTCAGTATATCATTGCCGGCGACTTGAATGCCAAACATCAAGCCTGGGGCAACAGTCGCGGCAATCGAAACGGCACCATCTGGAGCAACGACATGGAGGAAGGCCACTACACGATCCTGAGCCCGGATTCCCCCACTCGGCTGAGTCGGTCCGGTGCCCACGCAACGCTCGACCTCTACGTAACAAACCTGAGTGACCACGTCTCGCAGCCGGTTGTATACCAGGAGCTCAGTTCGGATCACTATCCGGTGGTGGCGGAACTGGGCTCCTCGGTCAATCGGCACCAGCAGTTACGGCGGAACTACCACCGAGTGAACTGGCAGCGTTTCCAGCAGTGCGTCGATAACACCGTCGACTACGAGGTGCGTCCGGAGACGCCGGAAAGTATCGACCGCCAGCTGTGCGCTATCGAGGAGGCGATCACGGCGGCCCGAGAGCAACACGTACCGACGGCTCGGCAGGTAAGCAACTCCTTAAACATCGATACACTCACCAAAGATTTGATTCGATTGCGGAATGTCACTCGCAGGCAGTTTCAGCGTACTGGACTGCCTGAGCTTAAGGCACGCTGCAATCGAATCACAAAATTATCAAGGCCAGAATGGTGGACCTCAAAATAACGACTTCTCGAATAAGATCCGCACTCTCCCAGATTATGCTAAGCCGTTCTGGAAAATGACCAAAATTCTAAAATCCAAGCCTCGGCCCATTCCACCTTTGATCCCACTAGACAATAATGGCTCTAAGGATCGCTTGATAACTCCTGCAGAGAAGGTCGCTGAAATAGGTCGTCACTTCGTCAGCTCACACAATCTTGGGCAGAACATCGTCAGTCCACACGAAGCAGCCGTCAACGAGCATGCTAACAACATCCATTTGATTCCCAACGACTTCTCGGAGGAGTTGGAGATCTCAACTGACGAATTGACGGCCTATATCAAATCGTCGAAGAACATGAAGGCCCCAGGCTTCGACAGCATCCTGAATCTCGAGCTCAAACACGCCCAGGTGCTCCGTTCTTTGAGCACCTCTCGCTGATCTTTAATCAGTGTTTCCGGCTTAGCTACTTCCCATCGTCCTGGAAGTCAGCGAAAGTCATCCCCATCCGGAAGCCTGGGAAGGATCCTTCCTCCCCAAAAGTTATCGACCCATCAGCCTTCTCTCAGGGTTATCCAAGCTATTCGAAAAAGCTATTCATCATCGGTTACTTGAGTCTGCCGAAAATCTCAACATCTTGCTCGAGGAACAGTTTGGTTTCCGACGCGGTCGGTCAACTGTACACCAACTGACCTGAGTTACCAACGTCCTCAGACGGAACAAGTTTGTCTCGAAAACATCCGCCATGGCCTTACTCGATGTCGAGAAGGCATTTGACAATGTATGGCATGATGGCCTGGTGTACAAACTACAACGCTACAATCTTCCCAGCTACCTGGTGAAAATCATCAACAATTACCTGTCGGCAAGGACATTCCGGGTCTCAATCAGCGGAGCGAGTTCCAATGCGCACAACATCGTCGCAGGCGTTCCCCAGGGCAGTATCCTCGGGCCCTGCTTTTCAATCTGTTCACCTCCGACATGCCAGAACCTCCAGAAGGCGGCATTCTGTCTCTGTTCGCAGATGACACATCCATCGTCTACAACGGTAGAGTGATCAGAGCGCTAGTGGCAAAACTCCAACGAGGCCTGGATGCCCTGACAGAGTACCTCACCAGCTGGAAGATCTGTATCAACGCGGCGAAGACCCAGGTCATCATTTTCCCCCACTCCAAATCCCCTAAACTTGTTCCGCCTGAGAACTGTAAAATCATCCTCAATGGCACGACTGTGGAATGGGCCAATGAGGCCGGCTACCTTGGCTTGACCCTCGACAGCAAGCTTATTTTCAGGCAACAGGTTGACAAAACGGTGACAAAGTGTAACGTCTTGTTGAAACTACTGTACCCTTTGATCAACCGCCGGTCGTCATTGTCCCTGAAAAATAAGCTTGCTGTCTACAAGCAAATCATCCTCCCTGTGATCGAATATGGCATGCCGGTCTGGGAGAGCTGCGCTAAAACCCACCACCTCAAACTTCAACGGGTCCAAAACAAATTCCTGAGGATGATCCTCCTCCCAGGACAAGAACATCCGAGGTCCACCGTCTGGCCGGAATAAAAACCTTACATGAACGCTTTGGTGAGTGTAAAGAAAAGTTTAGGGTCCGTTGCTTGCATTCGGATCAGGCACCAATTAGGGCGCTAGTTCCAATCTAGGTTATCAAATTTTTTATTGTAAATATTAGTGTACATAGTAGTTAGGTTATCAAATTTTAAAAAACACACCAGCGCCTCCTAAAGGCCGTCATGATACATTATATTTTAAAAATTAAGTAATAGCATAATAATAATAATAATAACAATAATTGAAATTGAAGTTGGAGGGCCAAGCCGGCCGATCACTGTACATGTATAAAAATGATTGTAGAACAAAACATGTTTTAAATAAAGAAGAATTTTACTACTACTGAGCACTTTGAAACTTGAATTCCGTGAGGAGTAGCCTTAAGGATGCATTTCCAACAGGTAACATGCTACAAGCAGATGAAATTACTCTTATTCTGTCTGTTTACTCACATTTGCCATGCGCTGAAGGTAGTCTCTTCAGCGAGCGACATACAAAACACGGAGACAGCTATCTCTTATTCTCTCTGTTAACATTTCGTTTGACAGAACATACTCGATTAAGCTAGTACAGCACCATTCGAAATCTTGTACTGCGACTGAATGAAGTCGAACGAAATACATAATGCCGCCATTTTTTCGAAACGAATGCAAAAACGTACGAATCGAGTGATTCGATTCGAGATGCGCAATGCCACCCCTGGACGACATTCGTGAAGGACTAACGCGCACTGGGAGTTTTCGAAAGGAAAGTGCTGCGCATCATCTATGGTGGGGTGCAGATGGCGGGCGGTACGTGGAGGAGGCGAATGAACCTCAAGTTGCATCAGCTGCTGGGAGAACCATCCATTGTTCACACCGCGAAAATCGGAATACTGCGGTAGGCCTGGCACGTAGCTAGAATGTCGAACAGTAATCCGATGAAAATAATTTTCGACAACGATCCGACGGGAACAAGAAGGCGAGGTGCACAGTGATCAAGATGGATCGATCAGATGGAGGACGATTTACGAAGAATCATAATGCTCTAATTTACAAATAACATTACCAATGACATATAATTTCGATAATTGACTTGTTTTTCTTCTACATTTTTATGGAAGTCTCACCGATTCCCTAATAAAAATCATTCAAAATGTATTTGTTGTTCACCGCAGTCTGTCTGGTTTCCATTTCAACCTGCTGTATGGGAGAAATCGATCAATTCACCAAGGTGACCAATTTTCTGATTCGAGTCGTTCATGAGGGGATCCTAACTGAACCAAACACAGCTACCGATGTGTACTTCGTAAATTTTGTCGAACCGGATTACATTGATTTACAGGATGCGGTTATGAAAGGGCTCCGAAAACGAATACCCTCCGTGACCATGTTTCTAAATGCAAGAAATCAATTCGCTCGAAACAGATGTTTCATTATAATAGCAGCTGCGGAGCTGGAAACCTTCAAAGTACGTTTTGTTTTTTTGTTTGAAGTTTGCCAAATACTCTAATAGTATGTGTTGTCTATTCCAGCACAGTCTTAAAACTGTTCTGAAACCGACCCTTACATCGCAACAGTTGTTGGAACATTCGCAAACCATGCAGGTGATTGTCGTTGCTTTTAATTGCGACCGCAAAACCTATCCAATAAGGGAAACATTGACAACTACACTATTTTGGTTCACTAGTGTCCACTTCATAGTAGTGGCATCAACAACGTTGTCGGAATATTATATCCTCACGGCATCTAGGGATCGGAAAATTCAAAGCCGGCAGTGGAACGACTCCTACCATGAACTGTTTTTCAACAGACCATTGACAGCACTTGACACTCCCCTGAGCTTTGCAGCTGTATCATCACCTCCGCGCGCAGTTTATCGTAATGGTCAGTTTGATGGTTTAGATGTAATCGTGTTTAACGAGATCATGGGCCACTTCAATCTGTCACATCAATTTATTCTTGTTAGAGTACCAAAGACGCTTGAGAAAATGGCAGAACTTGAACAGCTATTCAATGATAACATCGTTCTAGCGCTGGTTAATCGGAACACGTTCATCGGAAACAATTTCACATTGATGATGCTCCCCCAACAGGACGGGTTGTGTATTTTGGTTCCAAAATCAAAGCGTAAGTATTTGTTCTACAATCTTCTACGGCCTTTAAAACCAACATCATGGATGATGGTAGTCGGACTGCTTTGCGCTGGTGCATTTTTAAGTTCTTGGTATCCTCAATGGTTCCATCTTAACTTGATATGGTCTATGTTTTGTGGTACAAACATTAGAAGTCATCGAATGTATAGAATAGAACGCTTCACTGTCGTGTGCGGTTCTTTTCTGTTTATGATTCTCATCGAAGCGTATATGGCGAAGTTCATCTTCCACGCGACAACGCATCGGTATGCAGAAGACCCCCAGACCATTGATGATTTAGCTGAATCGTCGTTCATGCTGAGAAGTATTTCCTCACTCGCTGAAAAATATGTAACAATGCGGAGTACCCTCCAAAACAAGTTTGTTCACGTACCAGAAATGGAATATGAAATTATCAATCATACTGACCAAGGGATCGTAACGACATGCAGTTTTGCGAAGTATTTGCTGTTCCAACGAGCTGCGTACGACCTTCGTTTGCACGGCGCAAACGTCCGACCTCCAATGCATTTGATTCCGGAAAAGCTGGAGACACATCCGCTGTATTACTTTTTCTCTCCCAACGCAATCTTTTTCACTGACTTCAAGCATTGCCTCGATAGATTGTTTGAAGCTGGTTTGACGGACCATTGGGAAAAGAAAATCGAGCGCCGCTACTATCTGAATCCGAGGTACGAATTTACGGACACCTCAGTGTTGGATGTGGAGCGATTGCTTATACTGTGGATCATTTTCGGGTTGGGTATTGCAGTTTCTGTCCTAATTTTCATTTTAGAATCTTCGGTTGAAAAAATCAAAACGATTATTGAAGCTAGAATTGCAGTGCTGGTTGATAAAATTGTCAACGTTGTTAGCAACCAAGGCGTTTAAAAATGTATTTCGTTAAACTGAAAAATGGAAAGGTGTGGTATGTTTGGGATATGCCGAATAGTCTAGAATGGCTTCTTTGGTAGCTGCAACGCGACATGAAGTAACTGGCATCTTAGAACTGAATTAGCATTTGGTTTAATTTCAAAACAAAGAAAGATAAGGTGGCGAATGCTTATTATAACCAACATTTAATTATAATAATCATGTTTTGTGGTCAGTTCGCAACCCCGCTGGACTGGCAACGCTCATCCATACACTATCACAACAAGAAATAATATTACCTAGATGTTTCGCTCTAAAGCGACCTGCCAGAGAGATGATATCGCAGGAGGAGAAGATTGAATGTCTATTGGAGATTGAATGGCTATTTATTCTCGGTTGAACACCCAAATTCCTAGTAAAATCTAATGTTAGTAAAATCTTAATCTATTGTTAGTAAACAGTAAAACATAAATATGTATCATTGTTAGTACGCTAAGGATGAACTATTATGAGCAGTGCTGGAAAAAAACTTAAATACTAAAAAGGTCATCCACGATTCAACTCCAGCGCGAATCAAACCCCAACCGACTCATGGCCCAGCGAATCGTTCATGATTCAACACGCGATTTGCAACTTTTCATGATTTCCACATGTTCTTGGAATTCATCGAATTACCTTTCTTTGACTTTGACTTGACTTACCTTTGTTTAGTTTGATAATTTTTGTTTGTACACATATTTTTATGTTCCACTAGCAGACCCGACGAACTTCATTTCGCCGAAAATTGATTCATTCTCTGATAAGTTCTCGAGTTATGCAGTCATTTCTGGTTCAGTTGTAAGGGAGTCCCCCTTTCCAAAGGGGGGGGGGCGCCTCGAAGCATCTTAAGAACCTTCCCCGGCCCTCTGCATACAAATTTTTACGCCGATCGGTTCAGTAGTTTCCAAGTCTACAAGGGTCAGACATGCAGAGTTTCATTTTTATGTATATAGATTTTAGGTGTTTGACCTTGTGGTCCTTCATACGCTGTTAATCCATGGATATTATAATAATTATAATAAAGTTTGAATTGAGAAAATGGAAAGTTCCTACATTATAGCATCAGGCATCAGATTTGACTTATGATAACTTACATCTACAGATAACCTATCTACTTATGTACCGTAATCCGGGGGAACATTGATCATTTTTGTAATTGTTTTGTAACTATTTCCCCCCTAAGTGAAATTGTTGCTGCACCAAAAGCTGCTACAAAAACGTAGTTTTCTCGAGATCGAGAATAGCTTTATTCATATTTTTAAAACGAATATTACTACATGTAGATCGTATAAGGCTATTGTTCTTGATTATTTGATAATTTTAATCTTGTTTTAAAAATGTTTTTTGTCGAGTTTTTTTATTTTTCAATTTGGGGTAACTTTGATCAATCATTTATTTATACAGAAAGCGTATGCAAACGTCTTAAGGTTGGCAATTATAGCTGGAATCTCTTACGCTGAAGCGATTGTTTCGAGAAAACCATCATCACCGCTAGTGAAATTATCTTGTTTTTTTCTGCTGGCCTTCCTTAGCCGTGCGGTAAGACGCGCGGCTACAAAGCAAGACCATGATGAGAGTGGCTGAGTTCGATTCCCGATTTTCGGATTTGAAATTGTCTTGACCTCCCTGGGCATTGAAATTCCCTGAAGTTCCTCCAGGAATTCCTCCGGAAGTTCCTCCAGGAATTCCTCCGGAAGTTCCTCCAGGAATTCCTCCGGAAGTTCCTCCAGGAATTCCTCCGGAAGTTCCTCCAGGAATTCCTCCGGAAGTTCCTCCAGGAATTCCTCCGGAAGTTCCTCCAGGAATTCCTCCGGAAGTTCCTCCAGGAATTCCTCCGGAAGTTCCTCCAGGAATTCCTCCGGAAGTTCCTCCAGGAATTCCTCCGGAAGTTCCTCCAGGAATTCCTCCGAAGTTCCTCCAGGAATTCCTCCGGAAGTTCCTCCAGGAATTCCTCCGGAAGTTCCTCCAGGAATTCCTCCGAAGTTCCTCCAGGAATTCCTCCGGAAGTTCCTCCAGGAATTCCTCCGGAAGTTCCTCCAGGAATTCCTCCGGAAGTTCCTCCAGGAATTCCTCCGAAGTTCCTCCAGGAATTCCTCCGGAAGTTCCTCCAGGAATTCCTCCGGAAGTTCCTCCAGGAATTCCTCCGGAAGTTCCTCCAGGAATTCCTCCGGAAGTTCCTCCAGGAATTCCTCCGGAAGTTCCTCCAGGAATTCCTCCGGAAGTTCCTCCAGGAATTCCTCCGAAGTTCCTCCAGGAATTCCTCCGGAAGTTCCTCCAGGAATTCCTCCGGAAGTTCCTCCAGGAATTCCTCCGGAAGTTCCTCCAGGAATTCCTCCGAAGTTCCTCCAGGAATTCCTCCGGAAGTTCCTCCAGGAATTCCTCCGGAAGTTCCTCCAGGAATTCCTCCGGAAGTTCCTCCAGGAATTCCTCCGGAAGTTCCTCCAGGAATTCCTCCGGAAGTTCCTCCAGGAATTCCTCCGAAGTTCCTCCAGGAATTCCTCCGAAGTTCCTCCAGGAATTCCTCCGGAAGTTCCTCCAGGAATTCCTCCGGAAGTTCCTCCAGGAATTCCTCCGGAAGTTCCTCCAGGAATTCCTCCGAAGTTCCTCCAGGAATTCCTCCGAAGTTCCTCCAGGAATTCCTCCGGAAGTTCCTCCAGGAATTCCTCCGGAAGTTCCTCCAGGAATTCCTCCGAAGTTCCTCCAGGAATTCCTCCGGAAGTTCCTCCAGGAATTCCTCCGGAAGTTCCTCCAGGAATTCCTCCGGAAGTTCCTCCAGGAATTCCTCCGGAAGTTCCTCCAGGAATTCCTCCGGAAGTTCCTCCAGGAATTCCTCCGGAAGTTCCTCCAGGAATTCCTCCGGAAGTTCCTCCAGGAATTCCTCCGAAGTTCCTCCAGGAATTCCTCCGGAAGTTCCTCCAGGAATTCCTCCGGAAGTTCCTCCAGGAATTCCTCCGAAGTTCCTCCAGGAATTCCTCCGAAGTTCCTCCAGGAATTCCTCCGGAAGTTCCTCCAGGAATTCCTCCGGAAGTTCCTCCAGGAATTCCTCCGGAAGTTCCTCCAGGAATTCCTCCGGAAGTTCCTCCAGGAATTCCTCCGAAGTTCCTCCAGGAATTCCTCCGGAAGTTCCTCCAGGAATTCCTCCGGAAGTTCCTCCAGGAATTCCTCCGGAAGTTCCTCCAGGAATTCCTCCGGAAGTTCCTCCAGGAATTCCTCCGGAAGTTCCTCCAGGAATTCCTCCGAAGTTCCTCCAGGAATTCCTCCGGAAGTTCCTCCAGGAATTCCTCCGGAAGTTCCTCCAGGAATTCCTCCGGAAGTTCCTCCAGGAATTCCTCCGGAAGTTCCTCCAGGAATTCCTCCGGAAGTTCCTCCAGGAATTCCTCCGGAAGTTCCTCCAGGAATTCCTCCGAAGTTCCTCCAGGAATTCCTCCGGAAGTTCCTCCAGGAATTCCTCCGAAGTTCCTCCAGGAATTCCTCCGGAAGTTCCTCTCCAGGAATTCCTCCGAAGTTCCTCCAGGAATTCCTCCGGAAGTTCCTCCAGGAATTCCTCCGGAAGTTCCTCCAGGAATTCCTCCGAAGTTCCTCCAGGAATTCCTCCGAAGTTCCTCCAGGAATTCCTCCGAAGTTCCTCCAGGAATTCCTCCGGAAGTTCCTCCAGGAATTCCTCCGGAAGTTCCTCCAGGAATTCCTCCGGAAGTTCCTCCAGGAATTCCTCCGGAAGTTCCTCCAGGAATTCCTCCGAAGTTCCTCCAGGAATTCCTCCGAAGTTCCTCCAGGAATTCCTCCGGAAGTTCCTCCAGGAATTCCTCCGGAAGTTCCTCCAGGAATTCCTCCGGAAGTTCCTCCAGGAATTCTCCGGAAGTTCCTCCAGGAATTCCTCCGAAGTTCCTCAGGAATTCCTCGGAAGTTCCTCCAGGAATTCCTCCGAAGTTCCTCCAGGAATTCCTCGGAAGTTCCTCAGGAATTCCTCCGGAAGTTCCTCAGGAATTCCTCCGAAGTTCCTCCAGGAATTCCTCCGGAAGTTCCTCCAGGAATTCCTCCGAAGTTCCTCCAGAATTCCTCCGGAAGTTCCTCCAGGAATTCCTCCGGAAGTTCCTCCAGGAATTCCTCCGGAAGTTCCTCCAGGAATTCCTCCGGAAGTTCCTCCAGGAATTCCTCCGAAGTTCCTCCAGGAATTCCTCCGGAAGTTCCTCCAGGAATTCCTCGGAAGTTTCTCCAGGAATTCCCCCGGAAGTTCCTCCAGGAATTCCTCCTCCGGAAGTTTTCAGGAATTCCTCCGGAAGTTCCTCCAGGAATTCCTCCGGAAGTTCCTCCAGGAATTCCTCCGGAAGTTCCTCCAGGAATTCCTCCGGAAGTTCCTCAGGAATTCCTCCGGAAGTTCCTCCAGGAATTCCTCCGAAGTTCCTCCAGGAATTCCTCCTCCGAAGTTCCTCCAGGAATTCCTCCGGAAGTTCCTCCAGGAATTCCTCCGGAAGTTCCTCCAGGAATTCCTCCGGAAGTTCCTCCAGGAATTCCTCCGGAAGTTCCTCCAGGAATTCCTCCGGAAGTTCCTCCAGGAATTCCTCCGGAAGTTCCTCCAGGAATTCCTCCGGAAGTTCCTCCAGGAATTCCCCCGGAAGTTCCTCCAGGAATTCCTCTTAAAGTTCCTTCAAGAATTCTTCCGGAAGTTCCTCAGAAGGTTCCTCCAGGAATTCCCCCGGAAGTTCCTCCAGGAATTCCTCCGGAAGTTCCTCCAGGAATTCCTCCGGAAGTTCCTCCAGGAATTCCTCCGGAAGTTCCTCCAGGAATTCCTCCGGAAGTTCCTCCAGGAATTCCTCCGGAAGTTCCTCCAGGAATTCCTCCGAAGTTCCTCCAGGAATTCCTCCGGAAGTTCCTCCAGGAATTCCTCCGGAAGTTCCTCCAGGAATTCCTCCGGAAGTTCCTCCAGGAATTCCTCCGGAAGTTCCTCCAGGAATTCCTCCGGAAGTTCCTCCAGGAATTCCTCCGGAAGTTCCTCCAGGAATTCCTCCGAAGTTCCTCCAGGAATTCCTCCGGAAGTTCCTCCAGGAATTCCTCCGGAAGTTCCTCCAGGAATTCCTCCGGAAGTTCCTCCAGGAATTCCTCCGGAAGTTCCTCCAGGAATTCCTCCGAAGTTCCTCCAGGAATTCCTCCGGAAGTTCCTCCAGGAATTCCTCCGGAAGTTCCTCCAGGAATTCCTCCGAAGTTCCTCCAGGAATTCCTCCGGAAGTTCCTCCAGGAATTCCTCCGGAAGTTCCTCCAGGAATTCCTCCGGAAGTTCCTCCAGGAATTCCTCCGGAAGTTCCTCCAGGAATTCCTCCGGAAGTTCCTCCAGGAATTCCTCCGGAAGTTCCTCCAGGAATTCCTCCAGTTAGTCCTCCAGGAATTCCTCCGGAAGTTTCTCCAGGAATTCCTCGGAAGTTCCTCCAGGAATTCCTCCGGAAGTTCCTCCAGGAATTCCTCCGGAAGTTCCTCCAGGAATTCCTCGGAAGTTCCTCCAGGAATTCCTCCGGAAGTTCCTCCAGAATTCCTCCGGAAGTTCCTCCAGGAATTCCTCCGGAAGTTCCTCCAGGAATTCCTCCGAAGTTCCTCCAGGAATTCCTCCGGAAGTTCCTCCAGAATTCCTCCGGAAGTTCCTCCAGGAATTCCTCCGAAGTTCCTCCAGGAATTCCTCCGGAAGTTCCTCCAGGAATTCCTCGGAAGTTCCTCCAGGAATTCCTCCGGAAGTTCCTCTCCAGGAATTCCTCCGGAAGTTCCTCTCCAGGAATTCCTCCGGAAGTTCCTCCAGGAATTCCTCCGAAGTTCCTCCAGGAATTCCTCCGGAAGTTCCTCCAGGAATTCCTCCGGAAGTTCCTCCAGGAATTCCTCCGGAAGTTCCTCCAGGAATTCCTCCGAAGTTCCTCCAGGAATTCCTCCGGAAGTTCCTCCAGGAATTCCTCCGGAAGTTCCTCCAGGAATTCCTCCGGAAGTTCCTCCAGGAATTCCTCCGAAGTTCCTCCAGGAATTCCTCCGGAAGTTCCTCCAGGAATTCCTCCGGAAGTTCCTCCAGGAATTCCTCCGAAGTTCCTCCAGGAATTCCTCCGGAAGTTCCTCCAGGAATTCCTCCGGAAGTTCCTCCAGGAATTCCTCCGAAGTTCCTCCAGGAATTCCTCCGGAAGTTCCTCCAGGAATTCCTCCGGAAGTTCCTCCAGGAATTCCTCCGGAAGTTCCTCCAGGAATTCCTCCGGAAGTTCCTCCAGGAATTCCTCCGGAAGTTCCTCAGGAATTCCTCCGGAAGTTCCTCCAGAATTCCTCCGAAGTTCCTCCAGGAATTCCTCCGAAGTTCCTCCAGCAACTCCTCCGGAAGTTCCTCCAGGAATTCCTCCGAAGTTCCTCCAGGAATTCCTCCGAAGTTCCTCCAGGAATTCCTCCAGAAGTTCCTCCAGGAATTCCTCCGGAAGTTCCTCCAGGAATTCCTCCGGACGTTCCTCCAGGAATTCCTCCGAAGTTCCTCAGAATTCCTCCGAAGTTCCTCCTGGAATTCCTCTGGAAGTTCCTCCAGGAATTCCTCCGGAAGATCCTCCAGGAATTCCTCCGGAAGTTCCTCCAGGAATTCCTCCGGAAGTTCCTCCAGGAATTCCTCCGAAGTTCCTCCAGGAATTCCTCCGGAAGTTCCTCCAGGAATTCCTACGGAAGTTCCTCCAGGAATTCCTCCGGAAGTTCCTCCAGGAATTCCTCCGGAAGTTCCTCCAGGAATTCCTCCGGAAGTTTCTCCAGGATTTCCTCCGGAAGTTCCTCCAGGAATTCTTTCGGAAGTTCCTCTAGGAATTTCTCCGCAAGCTCCTTCAAGGATTTCTCCGGAAGTTCCGTCAGGAATTCCTCCGGAAGCTCCTCCAGGAATTCCTCCATAAGCTCCTCCAGGAATTCCTCCGGAAGTTCCTCCAGGAATTCCTCCGGAAGTTCCTCCAGGAATTCCTCCGGAAGTTCCTCCAGGAATTCCTCCGGAAGTTCCTCCAGGAATTCCCCCGGAAGTTCCTCCAGGAATTCCTCCGGAAGTTCCTCCAGGAATTCCACCCGAAGTTCCCCCACGAATTCCTCCCGAAGTTCCTCCAGGAATTCCTCCGGAAGTTCCTCCAGGAATTCCTCCGGAAGTTCCTCCAGGAATTCCTCCGGAAGTTCCTCCAGGAATTCCTCCGGAAGTTCCTCCAGGAATTCCTCCGGAAGTTCCTCCAGGAATTCCTCCGGAAGTTCCTCCAGGAATTCCTCCGGAAGTTCCTCCAGGAATTCCTCCGGAAGTTCCTCCAGGAATTCCTCCGGAAGTTCCTCCAGGAATTCCTCCGGAAGTTCCTCCAGGAATTCCTCCGGAAGTTCCTCCAGGAATTCCTCCGAAGTTCCTCCAGGAATTCCTCCGGAAGTTCCTCCAGGAATTCCTCCGGAAGTTCCTCCAGGAATTCCTCCGAAGTTCCTCCAGGAATTCCTCCGGAAGTTCCTCCAGGAATTCCTCCGGAAGTTCCTCCAGGAATTCCTCCGGAAGTTCCTCCAGGAATTCCTCCGAAGTTCCTCCAGGAATTCCTCCGGAAGTTCCTCCAGGAATTCCTCCGGAAGTTCCTCCAGGAATTCCTCCGGAAGTTCCTCCAGGAATTCCTCCGGAAGTTCCTCCAGGAATTCCTCCGAAGTTCCTCCAGGAATTCCTCCGAAGTTCCTCCAGGAATTCCTCCGGAAGTTCCTCCAGGCATCCCCCCTGAAGTTCCTCCAGGAATTCCTCCGGAAGTTCCTCCAGGAATTCCTCCGAAGTTCCTCCAGGAATTCCTCCGAAAGTTCCTCCAGGAATTCCTCCGGAAGCTCCTCCAGGAATTCCTCCGGAAGGTTCCTCCAGGAATTCCTCCGTAAGTTCCTCCAGGAATTTCTCCGGAAGTTCTTCCAGGAATTCCTCCGGAAGTTCCTCCAGGACCTCCACCGGAAGTTCCTCCAGGAATTCATTCGGAAGTTCCTCCAGGAATTCCTCCGGAAGTTCCTCCAGGAATTCCTCCGGAAGTTCCTCCAGAAATTCTTTCGGAAGTTCCTCCAGAAATTCTTCAGAAGTTCCTCCAGGAATTCCTCCGGAAGTTCCTCCAGGAATTCCTCCGGAAGTTCCTACAGGAATTCCTCTGGAAGTTCCTACAAAAATTCCTCTGTAAGTCGGAAAGTTCCTTTAGGAATTCCTCCGGAAGTTCCTTTAGGAATTCCTTCGGAAGTTCCTTTAGGAATTCCTCCAGAAGTTCCTCCAGGAATTCCTCCGGAAGTTCCTCCAGGAATTCCTCCGGAAGTTCCTCCAGGAATTCCTCCGGAAGTTCCTCCAGGAATTCTATCAGAAGTTCCTCCAGGAATTCCTCCGGAAGTTCCTCCAGGAATTCCTCCGGAAGTTCCTCCAGGAATTCCTCCGGAAGTTCCTCCAGGAATTCCTCCGGAAGTTCCTCCAGGAATTCCTCCGGAAGTTCCTCCAGGAATTCCTCCGGAAGTTCCTCCAGGAATTCCTCCGGAAGTTCCTCCAGGAATTCCTCCGGCAGTTCCTCCAGGAATTCCTCCGGAAGTTCCTCCAGGAATTCCTCCGGAAGTTCCTCCAGGAATTCCTCCGGAAATTCCTCCAAGAATTCCTCCGGAAGTTCCTCCAGGAATTGCTCCGGATGTTTCTCCAGGAATTGCTCCGGATGTTTTTTCAGGAATTGCTCCGGATGTTTCTCCAGGAATTCCTCCGGTAGTTCCTCCACGAATTCCTCCATTCCTCCATCGTTTCCTTAGAAGTTGCTTCAGAAATTCATCCGGTATTTTTTCCAGAAATTCTTTCGAATATTTCACCTTAAATCAGTTGGAAAGTTTCTCCAGGAATTCTTTGGGAAGTTTATCCATGGATTCCTTGGAAAGTTCTTCCCTGAATTCTTACAAAATTCCTAAAAAATATCCTCATGGAGTTTCTTCAAGAATTTCTTTTTTTTTCGGGAGTCTTTCAGATAATTCGTTCGAAGATTCCTGCAAGAATTTATGTGGAGCTCAGAAATTTTAAAGGAGCTTTTACATTAATCATATTATCTAGATTTTATTAGGAATATTCTCGTAGAATAGCCTTCAGATTTCTCCGGAAATTCTCCCTGGAGTTACTCCAGAAATTCGTCCAAGAACTCTTAATAAATTACTTTGAGAACTCTCCAGATATTTCCACTGAACTTCTTTCGAATCTCACATAGGATTGCTAAACCAAATCCACCACCCCAGGAATTCTTCCAGAAATATCTCCAGAAGTTTGACAAGTAATACTAATGGAAAGTCAGTTGCGAACTCCTTCAGAATTTTTTTTATTCATATATTTATTTCGTAGGCACTCTGTGTTCTCAACCGTCACTGTGCCGTGATCTAATGTGGTATTCTGCTGCCATAATCCACCCAGAATCTATTTTTAGATATCCATTATTCGTTATTGTTGTCGTTGCCAGTTAATCTTGTCGTGAGTCCATTGTGTCCGTTTGTCCATGTCGAGTATCCAATGATCGTTGTATTGTTCGGTTGCCATTTAATCCGGGTAACGTTGGAGAAATGTCTCCGAGAAGAACAAGTTGTCAGTCGTCATCAGACGGAAAGGCGCGTACCCCAAACGCCACTCTATGGGCTGCGGATCCGGCGACTGACGAGGGTTTGGCGGAGGGGCTGGGTAGCGAACCCATGACCATACGCTTATAAGGCAAACGTGTTGCCAACTACGTTAAGAGACCCCCTGTCAGAAAGTTCTTATGATCCAGAAATTTCTCCAGAAATTAACCCAGAAATCCCTCCAGGTATTCCCCAAAACAATCCTCCCAAAAGCCCCCTCTAAAATCGTTTTGGAATTCTTTAATAATTTCTTCAGAAATTATCCTGGTTATTCCTGAACAAATTTCTTAACAAATGGAATGAACACAAAAATTTCTCAGAATCATTCCTAATTTCTCAATTTTCAAATCACCAAATGTCCTATTCGGCCTAATTACCCTTTCGGCCAAATGACCCTTTCGGCCATCAATTGACCCTTTAGGCCAATTGACCCTTTCGGCCAAATGACCCTTTCGGCCTAATGACTTTCGGCCAAACGACCCTTCCCCGATACAAATATTTAATAATTATGTTATGTCTACCCCCCCTCTTGCCCTGCCGAAAACCAGAAGGCCGTAATTTTAATTACATACTTGTACTTGTAATACAGCTCCTCGATGAACCTACGCCTCCACTGGACTCGATCCTGGGCCTATCCCCGCCTGTTGCCCTGAACGTTTAGCACCATCAGGTCCATCTCTACTGCAAAAAGCTATCGTATACGCGCACCTTCCACGAAGCATACGGCCTCTTCCGGGTTCTCTACTGAATATTATCTTCGCTTGAGGCTGGAGTTAGACGAAGTGGTGGATAAACTCAGTTTTCAAATCTTAACTGTAGTGTTAAATGGTTGCTAGGGTATCAAATCTTCAAAGTTATAATATATAGAACTGAAAGTATTTCTTCCTTGAGGAGCTATGAAAATTTAAAATTGAAACGGTTTTATCTGAATAAACTTGTATTGAAATGGGTAAGTTAATTAGATAATTATTCAAAAATGTTTCAAGTGAAATTATTTGTTTCAGTGCCGTTATTATTTGTGACAACCATGTGAATAAATTCTAATGACAAAAGAAGGCATATGTCTTGACCTAGTTTATATGCACTAGTTACCGGTTCTAAAGCAGATTCGCCGAATCTTAGTCAGAAAAGGGAGAAAATAAATATTTCTCTGCGATGTTCGATTTAGCTGCAACTCTAAGAAGAAAACTAAAAATGAAGCCATTGTTCCGATGCAATAGATGGTCCACAAAAGAAGCAATCGGTCAGTGTCCAAAACGATGGTGTCCGTAAACTCGAACCTAGGGTTCGTGTAGTGCTGCTGCTCCACTTTCTTTTCCCATAGATCTGTTAAGCCTGCTTCAAACAATCTTCCTAAGCACAATTTGAAGTTCGCGAAAAAAGATGCATGAGGAGAGAAATGGTAAAACAACTTCTGTGTTTCGAGCTCTTCCGGGATCAAATGCATCGGTGGTCGGACATTCGCGCCGTGCAAAAGACGATCGTACACAGCTCGTTTGGCCAGCAAGAATTTCGCAAAACTGCATGTCGTTACGAACCCATAGTCAATTTGATTGATAATATCGTACTCCATATCGTATTCCGGCACCTGGACAAACTTGTTTTTCAGACTACTCCGCATTCTCTCATATTTTCTAACAAGTGAGGGAATACTTTTCAGCATAAATGGGGATTCACCAATCTCATCAATAGTTTGAGGATCTTTCTCATACCGAAACGTGGTCATGTGGAAAATAAACTTCGCCATATACGCTTCGATAAGAATCATGAGCAAGAATGACCCATTGACAACTAGTGCTCGTTCCAATCTATACATTCGATGGTTTGGAATGGTGGATCCACAGAACATCGACCAGATCAAATTCAAATGAAACAATTCGGGCCATTGAACGCTAACAAACACACCGACCAAAAGTAATACGAGTAGCATCAGCCACGTTGTTGGCTTCAGCGGTTGTAGAAGATGATAGAATAAATACTTGCGTTGTGATTTTGGAACCAGAATGCACAACCCGTCGTGTTTTGGGAGCATCAGCAATATGAAATTAAATCCGATGAACTTAACCCGATTAACCAACCCAAGGACGATGCGATCATTGAACAGTTGATGAAAATTTGCCATTGTCCCATGCGTTTTGGGCATTCTTACAAGAACAATCCGATGTGAGAGATTGAGATGGCTCATGATCTCGTTGAACACGATTACATCTAGACCATCAAATTGACCATCACGATGAACTACGCGCGGAGGTGATGATACAGCTGCAAAGTGCAGGGTAGTGTCAACCTCGAATGGTACGTAAAAAAACAGGTCGTGGAACGTACTGTTCCAAAGCAACTCCCGTATTTTTGATTTCGTTCGTATTGTAAGGATGGCCGACTCGTTCGAAGCTGATACCACCGTTATAAAGTTAACACCTGTGAACCAATTCTGAGTGGTTCTGCACTGCTGTCCAAGTTGGTGGATATTTGCGTTATAATGCAAAATAACGACAATAACGTAAATGGTCTGAGAATTATCCATCAGCTTTTGCAATGTTAAGGTTGGTTGAAGAACAGTTCTCAAAGATTCCTAAAATTTTACAAAAGTTGTTAGTTTGTTAAGTTACATAATCCATTTTTGAATGCATACAAACCTTAAAACTACCTAAACTTGGAGCTCCAATAAGTAGAAAGCATCTGCTCCGAGCAAACTGGTTTCTTGCATTATTGAACATGGATATAGCAATACTTTTCTCACGCAGTCCTTTAATAATCGCCTCCTGCATATCGGTATACTCCGGTTCAGCAAAATTTACAAAGTACACATCGGAGGTTGTACCCCGTTCCTCCGAAAGCCCTTCATGAAGGACTCGAATCAGGAAATTCGTTACATTGGCCACCTGGTCGGATGCACCTTGGCAAGAGGTTGAAACTGAAAGCAAAAGAACTGTACCGATCACCAGATTCATTTTGAGTGAATTGTCAACACGAAACTATAGATCATTTTAAAGCAAAATGGTGCAAAACAACCCAATTGTCGTTTTTATTATGTATGAGATTCGAATCAATGCATGAATATTTATGATTCTCTAAACAGTGTTGAACGACTAGCACGATTTTACAAAAAGCACCAAGTTATCTGCACTGGATAGATCGATCTAGGGAGAAGGGCTGGGATTTTAACACGATATGTGCCTCACTAATGCATGTCCATTATAATGATGCTCGGTAAGTGATTAGGAATATTAGCTCGTGTGGATACCGCTGATAACATCAGAATAAGCTACCTTCCTACCCATATTTCCTCTGCATATTAGTGCATCGAACAGAACAATTGTCATAATAATTGGCAGATTCTACAGTGGCTGATTACAAATATGCAGGGATCGTAATGCTACCTCATTTTCACGAGCAGAGGATGCTCGCTCACGAAGATTTTCACCGAGAAATCATATTGTGGGAAAGAAAAAAAGCCTGATGAGAGATAACTATTTCTCCCTCACTGTCAATGCCGCGAAAAGTTGATTTGGAAAGATCCATAAAGTGCTTTCGCAAAAATTGGCGTCACGCATTTGGTAACCCCCCCCCCCCCCCTCCTTCGTCAGGAATTTTGTAACAAACCTCTAAATTTGTTGAATGGCACTGCTATGAACTTCCGGAGGAATTCTTGGAGGAACTTCCGGAGGAATTCTTGGAGGAACTTTCGGAGGAATTCTTGGAGGAACTTCCTGAGGAATTCTTGGAGGTACTTCCGGAGGAACTTCCGGAAGAATTCCTGGAGCAACTTCCGGAGGAATTCCTGTAGGAACGTCCGGAGGAATTCCCGGAGAAACACCCGGAGAAATTCCTGGAGAAACATCCGGAGGAATTCCTGGAGGAGCTTCCGGAGGAATTCTTGGAGGAACTTCCGGAGGAATCCTTGGAGGAACTTCCGGAGGAATTCTTGGAGGTACTTCCGGAGGAATTCTTGGAGGAACTTCCGGAGGAATTCCTGGAGGAACTTCCGGAGGAATTCCTGGAGGAACTTTCGGAGGAATTCCTGGAGGAACTTCCGGAGGAATTCCTGGAGGAACTTCTGGAGGAATTCCTGGAGGAACTTCCGGAGGAATTCCTGGAGGAACTTCCGGAGGAATTCCTGGAGGAACTTCCGGAGGAATTCCTGGAGGAACTTCCGGAGGAATTCCTGGAGGAACTTCGGAGGAATTCCTGGAGGAACTTCCGGAGGAATTCCTGGAGGAACTTCCGGAGGAATTCCTGGAGGAACTTCCGAGGAATTCCTGGAGGAACTTCGGAGGAATTCCTGGAGGAACTTCCGGAGGAATTCCTGGAGGAACTTCCGGAGGAATTCCTGGAGGAACTTCCGGAGGAATTCCTGGAGGAACTTCCGGAGGAATTCCTGGAGGAACTTCCGGAGGAATTCCTGGAGGAACTTCCGGAGGAATTCCTGGAGGAACTTCCGGAGGAATTCCTGGAGGAACTTCCGGAGGAATTCCTGGAGGAACTTCCGGAGGAATTCCTGGAGGAACTTCCGGAGGAATTCCTGGAGGAACTTCCGGAGGAATTCCTGGAGGAACTTCCGGAGGAATTCCTGGAGGAACTTCGGAGGAATTCCTGGAGGAACTTCCGGAGGAATTCCTGGAGGAACTTCCGGAGGAATTCCTGGAGGAACTTCCGGAGGAATTCCTGGAGGAACTTCCGGAGGAATTCCTGGAGGAACTTCCGGAGGAATTCCTGGAGGAACTTCGGAGGAATTCCTGGAGGAACTTCCGGAGGAATTCCTGGAGGAACTTCCGGAGGAATTCCTGGAGGAACTTCCGGAGGAATTCCTGGAGGAACTTCCGGAGGAATTCCTGGAGGAACTTCCGGAGGAATTCCTGGAGGAACTTCCGGAGGAATTCCTGGAGGAACTTCCGGAGGAATTCCTGGAGGAACTTCCGGAGGAATTCCTGGAGGAACTTCGGAGGAATTCCTGGAGGAACTTCCGGAGGAATTCCTGGAGGAACTTCCGGAGGAATTCCTGGAGGAACTTCGGAGGAATTCCTGGAGGAACTTCCGGAGGAATTCCTGGAGGAACTTCCGGAGGAATTCCTGGAGGAACTTCCGGAGGAATTCCTGGAGGAACTTCCGAGGAATTCCTGGAGGAACTTCCGGAGGAATTCCTGGAGGAACTTCCGGAGGAATTCCTGGAGGAACTTCCGGAGGAATTCCTGGAGGAACTTCCGGAGGAATTCCTGGAGGAACTTCCGGAGGAATTCCTGGAGGAACTTCCGGAGGAATTCCTGGAGGAACTTCCGGAGGAATTCCTGGAGGAACTTCCGAGGAATTCCTGGAGGAACTTCCGGAGGAATTCCTGGAGGAACTTCCGGAGGAATTCCTGGAGGAACTTCCGGAGGAATTCCTGGAGGAACTTCCGGAGGAATTCCTGGAGGAACTTCGGAGGAATTCCTGGAGGAACTTCCGGAGGAATTCCTGGAGGAACTTCCGGAGGAATTCCTGGAGGAACTTCCGGAGGAATTCCTGGAGGAACTTCCGGAGGAATTCCTGGAGGAACTTCGGAGGAATTCCTGGAGGAACTTCGGAGGAATTCCTGGAGGAACTTCCGGAGGAATTCCTGGAGGAACTTCCGGAGGAATTCCTGGAGGAACTTCCGAGGAATTCCTGGAGGAACTTCCGAGGAATTCCTGGAGGAACTTCCGGAGGAATTCCTGGAGGAACTTCCGGAGGAATTCCTGGAGGAACTTCCGGAGGAATTCCTGGAGGAACTTCCGGAGGAATTCCTGGAGGAACTTCGGAGGAATTCCTGGAGGAACTTCGGAGGAATTCCTGGAGGAACTTCCGGAGGAATTCCTGGAGGAACTTCCGGAGGAATTCCTGGAGGAACTTCCGAGGAATTCCTGGAGGAACTTCCGGAGGAATTCCTGGAGGAACTTCCGGAGGAATTCCTGGAGGAACTTCCGGAGGAATTCCTGGAGGAACTTCCGGAGGAATTCCTGGAGGAACTTCGGAGGAATTCCTGGAGGAACTTCCGGAGGAATTCCTGGAGGAACTTCCGGAGGAATTCCTGGAGGAACTTCCGGAGGAATTCCTGGAGGAACTTCCGGAGGAATTCCTGGAGGAACTTCCGGAGGAATTCCTGGAGGAACTTCCGGAGGAATTCCTGGAGGAACTTCCGGAGGAATTCCTGGAGGTACTTCCGGAGGAATTCCTGGAGGAACTTCCGAGGAATTCCTGGAGGTACATCCGAAGAAATTGCTGGAAGAACTTCCGGAGGAATTCCTGGAGGAACTTCCAAGGTAATTCCTGGAGGAACTTCCGGAGGAATTCCTGGAGGAACTTCCGGAGGAATTCCTGGAGGAACTTCCGGAGGAATTCCTGGAGGAACTTCCGGAGGAATTCCTGGAGGAACTTCCGGGGGAATTCCTGGAGGAACTTCCGGAGGAATTCCTGGAGGAACTTCCGGAGGAATTCCTGGAGGAACTTCCGGAGGAATTCCTGGAGGAACTTCCGAGGAATTCCTGGAGGAACTTCCGGAGGAATTCCTGGAGGAACTTCCGGAGGAATTCCTGGAGGAACTTCCGGAGGAATTCCTGGAGGAACTTCCGAGGAATTCCTGAGGAACTTCCGGAGGAATTCCTGGAAGAACTTCCGGAGGAATTCCTGGAGGAACTTCCGGAGGAATTCCTGGAGGAACTTCCGGAGGAATTTCTGGAGGAAGGAACCAGGAATTCCTGGAGGAACTTCCGGAGGAATTCCTGAAGGAACTTCCGGAAAAATTCCGGGAGGAACTTCCGAAGGAATTTCTGAAGGAACTTCCGGAAGATTTCCTGGAAGGAACTTCCGGAGGATTTCCTGGAAGGAACTTCCGGAGGAATTCCTGAAGGAACTTCCGGAGGAATTCCTGAAGGAACTTCCGGAGGAATTCCTGAAGGAACTTCCGGAGGAATTCCTGAAGGAACTTCCGGAGGAATTCCTGAAGGAACTTCCGGAGGAATTCCTGGAGGAACTTCCGGAGGAATTCCTGAAGGAACTTCCGAGGAATTCCCGGAGGAACTTCCGAGGAATTCCTGGAGGAACTTCCGAGGAATTCCTGGAGGAACTTCCGAGGAATTCCTGGAGGAACGTCCGTAGGAATTCCTGGAGGAACTTCGGAGGAATTCCTGGAGGAACTTCCTGGAGGAATTCCTGGAGGAACTTCCTGGAGGAATTCCTGAAGGAACTTCCGGAGGAATTCCTGGAGGAACTTCCGGAGGAATTCCTGGAGGAACTTCCGGAGGAATTCCTGGAGGAACTTCCGGAGGAATTCCTGGAGGAACTTCCGGAGGAATTCCTGGAGGAACTTCCGGAAGAATTCCTGGAAGAACTTCCTGGAGGAATTTCTGGAGGAACTTCCTGGAGGAATTCCTGGAGGAACTTCCGGAGGAATTCTTGGAGGAACTTCCGGAGGAATTCCTGGAGGAACTTCCGGAAGAATTCCTGGAAGAACTTCCGGAGGAATTCCTGGAGGAACTTCCGGAGGAATTCCTGGAGGAACTTCCGGAGGAATTCCTGGAGGAACTTCCGGAGGAATTCCTGGAGGAACTTCCGGAGGAATTCCTGGAGGAACTTCCGGAGGAATTCCTGGAGGAACTTCCGGAGGAATTCCTGGAGGAACTTCCGGAGGAATTCCTGGAGGAACTTCCGGAGGAATTCCTGGAGGAACTTCCGGAGGAATTCCTGGAGGAACTTCCGGAGGAATTCCTGGAGGAACTTCCGGAGGAATTCCTGGAGGAACCTCTGGAGGAATTCCTGGAGGAACTTCCGGAGGAATTCCTGGAGGAACTTCCGGAGGAATTCCTGGAGGAACTTCCGGAGGAATTCCTGGAGGAACTTCCGGAGGAATTCCTGGAGGAACTTCCGGAGGAATTCCTGGAGGAACTTCCGGAGGAATTCCTGGAGGAACTTCCGGAGGAATTCCTGGAGGAACTTCCGGAGGAATTCCTGGAGGAACTTCCGGAGGAATTCCTGGAGGAACTTCCGAGGAATTCCTGGAGGAACTTCCGAGGAATTCCTGGAGGAACTTCCGGAGGAATTCCTGGAGGAACTTCCGGAGGAATTCCTGGAGGAACTTCCGGAGGAATTCCTGGAGGAACTTCCGGAGGAATGTCTGGAGGAACTTCCGGGGGAATTCCTGGAGGAACTTCCGGAGGAATTCCTGGAGGAACTTCCGGAAGAATTCCTGGGGGAACTTCCGGAAGAATGCCTGAAGGAATTTCCGGTGGAATTCCTGAAGGAACTTCCGGAGGAATTCCTGGAGGAACTTCCGGAGGAATTCCTGAAGGAACTTCCCGAGGAATTCCTGAAGGAACTTCCCGAGGAATTCCTGAAGGAACTTCCGGAGGAATTCCTGAAGGAACTTCCGGAGGAATTCCGGAAGGAACTTCCGGAGGAATTCCTGAAGGAACTTCCGGAGGAATTCCTGAAGGAACTTCCGGAGGAATTCCTGAAGGAACTTCCGGAGGAATTCCTGAAGGAACTTCCGGAGGAATTCCTGAAGGAACTTCCGGAGGAATTCCTGAAGGAACTTCCGGAGGAATTCGGGAAGGAACTTCCGGAGGAATTCCTGAAGGAACTTCCGGAGGAATTCCTGAAGGAACTTCCGGAGGAATTCCTGAAGGAACTTCCGGAGGAATTCCTGAAGGAACTTCCGGAGGAATTCCTGGAGGAACTTCCGGAGGAATTCCTGGAGGAACTTCCGGAGGAATTCCTGGAGGAACTTCCGGAGGAATTCCTGGAGGACCTGCGGATGAATTCCTGGAGGAACTTCCGAGGAATTCCTGGAGGAACTTCCGGAGGAATTCCTGGAGGAACTTCCGGAGGAATTCCTGGAAGGAACTTCGGAGGAATTCCTGGAGGAACTTCCGGAGGAATTCCTGGAGGAACTTCCGGAGGAATTCCTGGAAGGAACTTCCGGAGGAATTCCTGGAGGAACTTCCGGAGGAATTCCTGGAGGAACTTCGGAGGAATTCCTGGAGGAACTTCCGGAGGAATTCCTGGAGGAACTTCCGGAGGAATTCCTGGAGGAACTTCCGGAGGAATTCCTGGAGGAACTTCCGGAGGAATTCCTGGAGGAACTTCCGGAGGAATTCCTGGAGGAACTTCGGAGGAATTCCTGGAGGAACTTCCGGAGGAATTCCTGGAGGAACTTCCGGAGGAATTCCTGGAGGAACTTCCGGAGGAATTCCTGGAGGAACTTCCGGAGGAATTCCTGGAGGAACTTCCGGAGGAATTCCTGGAGGAACTTCCGGAGGAATTCCTGGAGGAACTTCCGGAGGAATTCCTGGAGGAACTTCCGAGGAATTCCTGGAGGAACTTCCGGAGGAATTCCTGGAGGAACTTCCGGAGGAATTCCTGGAGGAACTTCCGGAGGAATTCCTGGAGGAACTTCCGGAGGAATTCCTGGAGGAACTTCCGGAGGAATTCCTGGAGGAACTTCCGGAGGAATTCCTGGAGGAACTTCCGGAGGAATTCCTGGAGGAACTTCCGGAGGAATTCCTGGAGGAACTTCCGGAGGAATTCCTGGAGGAACTTCCGGAGGAATTCCTGGAGGAACTTCCGGAGGAATTCCTGGAGGAACTTCCGGAGGAATTCCTGGAGGAACTTCCGAGGAATTCCTGGAGGAACTTCCGGAGGAATTCCTGGAGGAACTTCCGGAGGAATTCCTGGAGGAACTTCCGGAGGAATTCCTGGAGGAACTTCCGGAGGAATTCCTGGAGGAACTTCCGGAGGAATTCCTGGAGGAACTTCCGGAGGAATTCCTGGAGGAACTTCCGGAGGAATTCCTGGAGGAACTTCCGGAGGAATTCCTGGAGGAACTTCCGGAGGAATTCCTGGAGGAACTTCCGGAGGAATTCCTGGAGGAACTTCCGGAGGAATTCCTGGAGGAACTTCCGGAGGAATTCCTGGAGGAACTTCCCGAGGAATTCCTGGAGGAACTTCCGGAGGAATTCCTGGAGGAACTTCCGGAGGAATTCCTGGAGGAACTTCCGGAGGAATTCCTGGAGGAACTTCCGGAGGAATTCCTGGAGGAACTTCCGGAGGAATTCCTGAAGGAACTTCCGGAGGAATTCCTGAAGGAACTTCCGAAGGAATTCCTGAAGGAACTTCCGAAGGAATTCCTGAAGGAACTTCCGAAGGAATTCCTGAAGGAACTTCCGGAGGAATTCCTGAAGGAACTTCCAGAGGAATTCCTGAAGGAACTTCCGGAGGAATTCCTGAAGGAACTTCCGGAGGAATTCTGGAAGGAACTTTAGGAAGGAACTTCCGAAGGAATTCCGCAAGGAACTTCCAGAGGAATTCCCAAAGGAACTTCCTGAAAAATTCCTGAAGGAACTTCCGGAGGAATTTCTGAAGGAACTTCCGGAGGAATTCCTGAAGGAACTTCCGGAGGAATTCCTAAAGGAACTTTCGGAGGAATTCCTGAATGTACTTTCGGAGGAATTCCCGAAGGAGCTTTCGTAGCACTTCCTGAAGGTGCTCCCGGAGGAATTCCTGGAGGAACTTCTGGAGGAATTCCTGGAGGAACTTCTGGAGGAATTCCTGGAGGAACTTCTGGAGGAATTCCTGGAGGAACTCCCGGAGGGATTCCTGAGGGAACTTCCGGAGGAATTCATGGAGGAACTTCCGGAGGAATTCCTGGAGGAACTTCGGAGGAATTCCTGGAGGAACTTCCGGAGGAATTCCTGGAGGAACTTCCGGAGGAATTCCTGGAGGAACTTCCGGAGGAATTCCTGGAGGAACTTCCGGAGGAATTCCTGGAGGAACTTCCGGAGGAATTCCTGAGGAACTTCCGGAGGAATTCCTGGAGGAACTTCGGAGGAATTCCTGGAGGAACTTCCGGAGGAATTCCTGGAGGAACTTCCGGAGGAATTCCTGGAGGAACTTCCGGAGGAATTCCTGGAGGAACTTCCGGAGGAATTCCTGGAGGAACTTCCGAGGAATTCCTGGAGGAACTTCCGGAGGAATTCCTGGAGGAACTTCCGGAGGAATTCCTGGAGGAACTTCCGGAGGAATTCCTGGAGGAACTTCCGGAGGAATTCCTGGAGGAACTTCCGGAGGAATTCCTGGAGGAACTTCCGGAGGAATTCCTGGAGGAACTTCCGGAGGAATTCCTGGAGGAACTTCCGGAGGAATTCCTGGAGGAACTTCCGGAGGAATTCCTGGAGGAACTTCCGGAGGAATTCCTGGAGGAACTTCCGAGGAATTCCTGGAGGAACTTCCGGAGGAATTCCTGGAGGAACTTCCGAGGAATTCCTGGAGGAACTTCCGGAGGAATTCCTGGAGGAACTTCCGGAGGAATTCCTGGAGGAACTTCCGGAGGAATTCCTGGAGGAACTTCCGGAGGAATTCCTGGAGGAACTTCCGGAGGAATTCCTGGAGGAACTTCCGGAGGAATTCCTGGAGGAACTTCCGGAGGAATTCCTGGAGGAACTTCCGGAGGAATTCCTGGAGGAACTTCCGGAGGAATTCCTGGAGGAACTTCCGGAGGAATTCCTGGAGGAACTTCCGGAGGAATTCCTGGAGGAACTTCCGGAGGAATTCCTGGAGGAACTTCCGGAGGAATTCCTGGAGGAACTTCCGGAGGAATTCCTGGAGGAACTTCCGGAGGAATTCCTGGAGGAACTTCCGGAGGAATTCCTGGAGGAACTTCCGGAGGAATTCCTGGAGAAACTTCCGGAGGAATTCCTGGAGGAACTTCCGGAGGAATTCCTGGAGGAACTTCCGGAGGAACTTCCGGGGGATTTGCTGGAGAAACTTTTGGAGGTACATCAGGAAGTATACCTGGGTGAACATCCGGAGGAATTCCTGGAGGAACTTCCGGAAAAATTCCAGGAGAATTTTCCGGAAGAACTTCTAGAAGATCTTTCGGGTGAACTCCTGGAGGAACATCCAGAGAAATCCATGGAGGAACTTCTGGAAAAACTTTCTGATGAATTTCCTGGAGGAATTGCTGGGGGATTTTCCGGAGGATTTCCTGAAGGATCTGGATGGAGGTTCATGAGGAACTCCTGGAGGAACTCCTGGGGCAATTCCTGGAGAAGCTTAAGGAATTTCTGGAGAAGCTCCAGGATGAATTCCTGGAGAAGCTCCAGGAGGAATTCCTAGATGATCTCCGGGAGCAATTCCTGGTGAAGCTCTAGGAGCAATTCCTGTACTCCAGGAGCAATTCCTGGAGGAACTCCAAGAGCATTCTTTGGAGAACTCCAAGAGTAATTCCTGGAAGAATTCCAGAAGCAATTCCAGGAGGAAGTGCAGGAGCAATTCGTGGAGGACTTCAGCAACAATTCCTAATAGAACTCCAGGATCAATTCCTAAAGGAACTCCAGGAACAATTTCTGAAGGAAGTCCAGTAGGAATTGGGAGTTCCAGGTGAAATTCCTGGAGGAACTCCAGGAGGATTTTCTGTAGGAACTGTAGGAGGATTTCTTGGAGGAAGTTCATAAGGGATTCCTGGAGGAACTTTAAGAGGAATTCTGGAAGAAATTTAGGAGGTATTCCTGGAGGAACTCCAGGTGGAATTCCTGGAGGAACTCCAGTATGAACTACACGAGGAAATTAAGGAGGAATTCTTAGACGAGCTCCAGGAGAAGTTCCTGAAGAAATTTCAGGAGGAATTCCTGTAGGAAGTCCAGGAGAAATTCCTGGAGGAACTCCAGGAGGAATTTCTGGAGGATTTCTAAGAGGAAAAATTCGTCATGGAATTCACCAAGAGCTTCACACAGAGGCTCCTTCTGGAGTTTTTCTAAAAGTTGCCCTTGTTAATCATCACTAAAACTCCCCTGGTATTCTTTTCATTTCTTCTGGAATCATGTTAGATGTTTTTCCTGTATTCCTCCAATAATTCCTTCTAGCATTTACAAGTTGCAAGTTTTTACTATAATTATTCCACAAGTTAATCCTTCTGAAAAAGGTTCGTTCGTTCATCCATCCTTTGAGAACTCCTTCTAAATTTCCTTGAGGATTTTTTTTGACATCCTCCAAATATTCTTCCACCCAAAATCTTTCATTGAATTCCCCTATAAATTTCTCATAGATTTCCTCCTGGAACTACTTTTGGGATTCCTCCTATAGAAGATACCTTTTTTTAATTCATCTAGGTATTCTCCAACGAATTTTTGTTGAAGTTACTTCATGGAATATTCTCAGGAATTTCTACTAGAATTCCTCTGGGCTTAGGAATACCACTGAAAATTCTTCCTGGTACCTTCAATGGGAATACTTTAAAGAATTAAACTGAAACCCCTTCAAGATGTACACATCAAAGCCATTTCTGTTTCAGCAGAAGGAACTTCCCATAAATCCAAAAAGAATACCCCAAAATTCCAGAAGAAACGCTTTAGAGTTTTTGATGAAATTCTCTATATTTTCACGATTTTTTTAATATCCTAAAGAAACCCACAAAACTTTTGGAACAAATCCCCAGGTCTCTTGTAGTACTTCTTAAAATAGTTGGAGAAATACCTACCTAAAATTTATTAAGTAACTCTCAAAATGCATGTTTATATTCTTGGATAACTTCTTAAAATGACTGTAGGTTTCCCAGAATTCTTATAGAAGTTTTAAGAATTTGGCATTCCAGTGTATTCAGGTTTCCTGCAGGAATTATTATTATTATGTCTTTATTAGTGAGATTTTCAGCCCGAGGCTGGCTCATCTCACTTCCTGCCGGAATTTTCGAGCTGCTTCCGAACGAAATTTTATTGGAAATCCAGTGAGTTCCAGGTGGAATTACTTGACAAGACATAAACCCTTCAAATTTATACCAGACCGAATATGTGCATCTTTTGATATCTAGTCGAGTGCATCGCAGAACGTTTATCGTACATAGAACATCTAATTTTTCTTACTAGTTGAGTTAAAGAACACAAGAACACATTTTGTACTTCTAAAATGGCTTAAAATTTTTATTGCACTTCAGTGCATGCAATTGTTTCTTCATATTTAAATCCTATGATAAATAGATAGAATGAGATGCTTTCATCAGCTTACCGAAAATAAGTTATTTTCCTCCACACAAATTCCCCATAGTCGACATCGTTCCATCCAGAAGACGAGGAGCGTAGCGAGTTAGGCGGGTGGACCAGGTTCATAATGATTTTCCGGGCGTTTGATGCAACCGATGATGTAGGGATGTGGCCTCGACCGTGTGTTGTGGCGTCAAATTGTTCGTTCAGTATTATTTGTTTAGATGTATGCTAAATCAAATGAATCGTCCCACTTGTTCCAAACTGGAATTCCTTCCATCCGCTGTTGCTGCAAGGTTTTTCCACAAATTAGCAGCGACAGAAAGAAAAGTGCATCACGCATCTGAAAATTAAAGTATTATGCATCTCGAGAAAATATAGAATACTGCGGCGTCCTGCTGGCTGTTTCTCAGGTAATCGCAACAGTCACTAAACACGACAGAGTCAAAATCTTACCCACCGTATGCACTTGCCATGATAAACACTCTCCATGTACTCAGTGACTCCGGTTGCCTCTCATTAATACAATCGAGTACTGCTGTCATTTGGCGAAAAGCACGTGGTTTTGTTCTGAGAGGGAAAATTTTCCCTATCTTTTAACCCGGCGGCTATCTTGACGAGAGTAAGACCGCCGCGAAAGTCTAGAAAAAGATAAGCGCGACAATAGAACGATTTAGTGTATAGCTTTCCACATATTAATAATCCAAAAAGTACATTGTGTGATGCAGCTCCAACGTTCCAGTAGCAGCTGCAAATCCTCCAGCTACTCCGTCTCAGGTCCATGGAGCAATCCATCCAATCCAGCAGCTGTTTTGTTTTTTGTTTCTTTTCTCGTTTTTTGACATTTCATTTTATGTATAAGTGTGCGTGCGATATCTCTATGCGAACGCAGCCACAAATCGAAAATCTAGGATTAACTTTAATACGCAAAAATCGGCGTATTAAAGTTAATACTGGGTTAACAATCGGGGATAATACTGCTTGATGCTTATTAAAATCGAGGATAATACTCGATTGGCGTATTATCCTCGTTGGAGCTTACCGCCATGAAAGCAACCAAATGTTAGTACGAACCCTGCATTACGTTTTCACTTTTTGTTGCTGCTGAGGTATCATCGCTTCCATCACTGAGGTTGAATGATCTGTAGCAGTGGTTGTCGTATTCTACCATTGGATTGTGGACTGAGGATACAGCAATACTGGAGACTGTGTTTGGAAAGCAACCAATTCTTCGGTGTGATTATGGCGACGCTTTTAAGGAACGAAGGACCCAGGGACTGGAACGAGATATCAAGTTGTATCCGGCTATCTGGGTCTCGAAGCTTGCATCTGCTGCTCAGACAAAACTAGGTGCAGTAGATCCATATGTTGCTGCTCGAGCGTCCTGTGTTCCTGGAAAGGCTTCGAGCGACTGGAATGATGACGATGTCCGCAACATTTATCTGCAGCCAGTAGGTGGGAGTTCCCGTCTCGCAGTTACCGGATCTATGCGGTTGAAAGACGCTCTTGATGACCACAAGAAGAAGATGGAGCGCCTGTTGACCCGGGACAAGAAGGTCGAGTACGGAACGACAAGTTGGTTCAAGGTTGACGGAACATCGGATCAGTCGAATTACGGCACAGAGGATAAGACGAAGGTAGTTAAGTTAAATAATAATTTCATTTTCTCAGCTAGAAATGTGATTTAAGAATCACATAGATATTTTGACTGATCATATTTTACATCTGGTGAAAATAAATTTTAATTGTGTTTCGAAGATTATATGAGATAAAAAAAAAAAAGTATAACAACTTTTTCGCCCCACGTTGCTATTGTTTATACAAACATAAAAAATACTCAATCAACATGAAACAAAGAACAAATTAAATAATGCACGTTCTCTCCTGGTGCCCTGAGAGAGACGGCTAGGTGGTGCCAACTACGGGAAATGACGAGGTTTCATATGAGATTTTGGTCCATCAGCCAAGTCCCGCAGAAATATTTTTATTGCGCATCGCGCTTTTTGTCTACAGCAATTAGTTTGCTGTATTCATAGCTGAGCCTTTGTGTAGGATTCTTATTCTATTTGGGCACCTCGAATCAATCAATGCCATTTGGGATCAACGATTCGATGTCTGTGTCTGGAACAAACTTGGGACAAATCACAACTAAATATTTTATTGCCTACTTTCAGGCTTTCCTCTTCAGTCCAGACACAGAATCAACAAATAAAACATACACAAAATAGCACAAATGATATAGACTTGATCGAATATTTACCACTATACGAACAAAATAAAACCAACCGTGAAGCATTCGGGGAAATTTTCCATTTTTGCAAGTAAGTGGAGAAAATATCCAAACTTTTTTGCAATCTACTACAAATGACACGAAGGCTACGCCCTTTGGCTGAGAGACCTGTGTCATCTGCAAACAAAGATTTTTGACACCCTGGTGGTAAATCAGGTAAGTCAAAAGTAAAAATGTTATACAAAATGGGCCCCAGTATGCTGCCTTGGGGAACACCAGCTCTTACAGGTAATCTATCAGATTAAGAATTCTGATAGTTTACCTGCAGTGAGCGATTTGATAAATAATTTTGGATCAGTTTAATAATGTACAGAGGAAAATTAAAATTCATCAATTTTACAATCAAACCTTCATGCCAAACACTGTCAAATGCTTTCTCTATATCAAGAAGAGCAACTCCAGTCGAATATCCTTCAGATTTGTTGAGCCGAATTAAGTTCGTAACTCTTAATAACTGATGAGTGGTTGCCCATGGCGAAAACCAAATGGCTCATCAGCAAAAATAGAATTGTCATTAATATGAACCATCATTCTATTTAAAATAATCTTTTCAAACAGTTTGCTTATTGAAGAAAGCAAACTGATTGGGCGATAACTAGAAGCCTCAGCTGGATTTTTGTCCGGCTTCAAAATTGGAACAACTTTGGTGTTTTTCCATTTATCTGGGAAGTATGCCAATTGAAAACATTTGTTAAATAAATTAACCAAAAAGGATAAAGAGCTCTCAGGAAGTTTTTTGATAAGTATGTAGAAAATACCATCATCACCCGGGGCTTTCATATTTTTAAATTTTCTAGTAATAGATCTCACTTCATCCAAATTAGTTCTCAACGAAGGGTCAAAAACATTATCTTGATCGAGAATGTCTTCGAAGCTTCGTGTAACCTGATCCTCAATTGGACTAGTGAGACCTAGACTAAAATTATGGGCACTCTCGAACTGCTGAGCAAGTTTTTGAGCCTTTTCGCCATTTGTTAATAAAATTTTATTTCCCTCTTTAAGCGCTGGAATTGGCTTTTGAGGTTTTTTAAGAATTTTCGTTAATTTCCAAAAGGGTTTCGAACTGGGATCCAACTTCGAGACATTATACTCAAAGTTGGTATTTCTCAGAATAGCGAAACGTTTTTTAATTTCATTTTGCAAATCTCGCCAAATAACTTCCAACGCGGGATCGCGAGTTCTTTGGTATTGCCTTCGCCTCACATTTTTAAGACGGATCAGTAGCTGAAGATCGTCGTCAATAGTAATGGAGTTGAATTTAATTTCACATTTAGGAATTGCAATGCCTCTGGCTTCGACAATTAAATTTGTCAAAGATACGAGAGCATTATCAATATCACTTTTGGTATCGAGAGGAATATCAACATCAAAATTCATATCGATATACGTTTTATATAAATCCCAATCAGCTCTATGATAATTAAAAGTAAAGCTGATTGGATTAAAAATGGCTTCTTGTGAGATTTCAAATGTCACAGGAAGGTGATCAGAGTCAAAGTCAGCATGAGCTACCAATTGGCCACACAGCTGACTTGAATCCGTTAAAACCAAATCAATTGTCGAAGGATTTCGAGTGGATGAAAAACAAGTTGGGCCATTGGGATATTGAATAGTATAATATCCCGCAGAACAATCTTCAAATAAAATGTTGCGGTTGGAATTGCTTTGAGCATTATTCCATGAACGGTGTTTGGCATTGAAGTCGCCAATTACGAAGAATTTTGATTTGTTGCGAGTCAGAATTTGAAGATCAGCTTTCAACAAATTCTTTTGCTGCCCATTGCATTGAAAAGGCAAATAGGCTGCAATGAAGGAAAATTGACCAAAATTTGTTTCAACAGAAACTCCCAAGGTTTCAAAAACTTTGGTTTCAAACGAAGAAAATAATTTATGTTTGATACGTCTATTAATGACAATGGCGACCCCACCACAGGCGCTGTCAAGACGATCATTTCTGTAGATAAAATAGTTTGGATCTCTTTTAATGGAGAGTCCTGGTTTTAAATACGTTTCAGTTATAATGGCAATATGCACATTATGAACTGAAAGGAAGTTGAATAATTCATCTTCCTTACCCTTTAGAGAGCGGGCATTCCAATTTAGAACTTTCGCACAATTATTTAGATCCATTGAAACGGAGTCCGATAACAATTTTTTGTGTGTACTTTATACCAACCTGAACAGCTTCAGGAATGGTATTTGCTTTGAACATTGCGTCAATCATGTGATGCAATTGTTCAGTTAAAAAATCAAAATCGGAAGCAGTCATGCTGCCTGAATCGGTAACATGACCATTATTTTCCGTTGGGACATGGATATAAACCTCAATTTGAGAAGAGAAATTTTGTCTACCAGCAGCGATGTTTGCATACGTAGGTACATTCGAAAAATTGGAATTTACTGAAGTGCTTGCTACCCGTTGACGAGCGGCAAAATTTGTTTGTGAATTGTGGTGGGTATGAATTGCTCGACCGGTAACCGGTTTCGAAATTTGAGCGTTTGAAGAATTTCTACCCGTCGAATCTGGGATCCGATTGGAATTTCCCGTCATCAATTTTGCACGGGAATTCAAAACTTTCTTGCGTGAAGGGCATTCCCAGAAATTGGATTTATGATTGCTCCCACAATTTGCGCACTTAAATTTATTGGAATCTTCTCTCACAGGACATGCGTCCTTGGCGTGAGAGGTTCCACCACAAATCATGCATTTAGCATCCATGTGACAATGTTTGGTTCCATGACCCCACTTTTGGCACTTACGGCACTGGGTGGGGTTTTGGAAATTTCCCCCAGACCTGCGGAAATGTTCCCATGTAACACGGACATGAGACATAATACAGGCCTTTTCCAAACTTTTCATATTATTTAGTTCACTTTTGTTAAAATGAACTAAATAAAATTCTTGAGAAATGCCCCTCTGGGAAGTACCAGAGTGGGATTTCTTTTCCATCTTAATTACTTGGACTGGTGAAAATCCAAGTAATTGCGAAATTTCAATTTTAATCTCATCCAGTGATTTATCATCACTGGGGAGACCTTTCAAGACGACTTTGAACAATCGCTCAGTTTTGTCGTCGTATGTGAAGAATTTATGGCGCTTCTCAGTTAAATACTGAAGAAGACGTTTGCGATCGTCAAAGGATCCCGGCAAAACGCGGCAGTCACCCTTCCTAGCAATCTGAAATGAAACCTTGATCCCCTGAAGGTTACTCAAAATCTCATTCCGGAAGCCAGAAAACTCGGCAACAGATACCACAATTGGCGGAATCCTTTGCTTTTTCGCATGAATCGAATCACCTGGGCTAGAGGTATATTCGATTTGCTCAATTTCATCATTAATCAAATCGAACTGATTGCTCAGTTCGATTGGAGAAGAATTATTTCCGATATTAGAGTTAGAAGGAATATCTGAAGTCTCCAGCTTCCTTCTATTTTTCCGCGCTTTGGCAGGACGGTCTTGAAACCTTGTTTCTTTGAAGGAAGTGGAGAATTCAGAGACTCCCCCTTCCTCTTGTTTTTATTAATGCTCATTGCTGAGCGTGGAGACGTGACCTTCTGAGAGGTTTTTTTCCCAGAACGGTGTCCCTGCAGGATTACCACCGCTTGTCGGAATTTTACTTCCGCAAACGGGTCCAACGTAAAACGAAGGCACGGGTCCTTGCAAAGATCGTAACGGGATCAGTGGGTACAAATAGCGCTAAGAAGCACCGTTGCACTATGGTCCAGGATTCAGATTTACGCGGAAAGATGCATTTTACGCCAAAACTATATTTTTTAGAAAAAACTGTTGTTCTACAAAATTGTTCGAAATAGTAAGGCCATCATTATGGTTCTACCAAAAAATAGGGTGGCCCATCATATAAAAAAAATAGAAAATATTTTTTTTATTTCTCAGAATATTGACATGTTATGTTCTACAAAGTTGTAGCGCAGCTTATTCCAATCAATTTTGCTAAAAAAACTTTTTCTGTAGCTCTTAAGTTGGCTGATTTAGAGCAATTTTACCTAATTGGATTAGGGTGTACCTCAAAAAACTGTATTTTTGATCTACTTTTTTTGTTTTACATTTCTCGAAAAAGTCGTCTTCAGGTGACTTTTAGAGCTCAAAAAAATGCAACTTTTGATGGGTAAATACGCTCAATATCTTTTTCCGATCAAAAGTTATAATCGTTTTTCTGTCAAAATTACATTTTTTTCATAAGTTGATATCTCCGGTTAGGGCAGACCAAAAAAATATATTCACACGGCATCTGAAAGAGAAATTCATATTCTTTATTATGTCAAAAAATTAAGGATATGTTATTTTTTTATCTCAAGTTTCACCAATTTTACTAAAATCATGTTTTTTCAAATAAATTGATATAACTCGACAACGGAAGAAGATACAGACGATATTCTTATAGCAAAACACGCGTTTTAAAAAGCCTCAAAAGTTTTCAGAAGGTGACATCCGTAAGAAAATGAAATGAAAAGAAAATGAAAAATGAAATGAGCAGATCATAAATATTCTTTTTTGAGGGACACCCTAATCCTGGTAAGTAAAATTACCCTAAACAAGTGAGCTTGAGAGCTACATAAAAAGTTTATATAGCAAAGTTGATGGGAAAAAGCTGCGCTACAACATTGTAGAACATTTTATGTCAATTTTCCGTAAAATAAAAAAAAAATTTCACATTTTTATAAAATGGCCCACCCTATTTTTCAGTAACTTTATAATAAAGGCCCAAGTATTCAAAACAACTTTGTAGAACATATTTTGTTTCTTAAAAGTATGCTTCAGACCGTCGTCAGTGCGTTGAAATTAAAATAGCTTCGGGTAGTATTAAAAACTTCCTTCCGCAAAGAGAGAAAGAACCGCACAGCACGAAAGCACGATGCGGTCTGGATCGCATCGGTCCTTCGCAGTCGAGCCTGCGAGAGTAAGACCGCCGCGAAAGTCAAAAAAGTACCTTGTGTGATGCAGCTCCAACGTTCCAGTAGCAGCTGCAAATCCTCCAGCTACTCCGTCTCAGGTCCATGGAGCAATCCATCCAATCTATCAGCTGTTTTGTTTTTTGTTTCTTTTCTCGTTTTTTGACATTTCATTTTATGTATAAGTGTGCGTGCGATCTCTCTATGCGAACGCAGCCATAAATCGAAAATCTAGGATTACTGGGTTAACAATCGGGGATAATACTCGATTGGCGTATTATCCTCGTTGGAGCTTACCGCCATAAAAGCAACCAAATGTTAGTACGAACCCTGCATTACGTTTTCACTTTTTGTTGCTGCTGTCGGCGACGACCACTAAATAACTTACTTTCTGCCGGAATCGCTTCTACCGGCGTCATCGTTGCGAGAGATGCGTGCTAATGTTGACAACGGCCACTCGCCGCTGCTGCTGACCAAAGAGGTATCATCGCTTCCATCACTGAGGTTGAATGATCTGTAGCAACCATCCCGACTACTACCACCGGCAATGATTGCTGTGCTGCTATGTCCGCTCCGCTCTGCGTAAAATCTTGTTTTGGAATGAGGATTAGATCCAAACCAACAGGTTCCTTGATTTTGATGTCTGTGCTTGCGATGAATGTACGGGATGGATTGGTTTACCTATTTCCAAATTTGTTATCAATTATTGATAATAAATAGTTAAAAATTCGCATTTTCACGAAAAGACAAAGAAGCGTTGACTCTTCCTAAATCGAATGGTCCAAAATAATTGAAAATACATCAAGAAACGTATAGGATATTAAAGTTTAAAATCTATCAAATTTTCTTGACGGTCTCAGATTTACGCAACCGTAAAGTGTACCCCAATATAGAAAAGACAAACGTGATCTTACTTCAAAATATTTGATACGGAGGTGACAACGGGTCAAATGGGGGTGAGAATGGATCACTGTTTCAACTACTTAGAATGCTCGTAGAATGGATTGAATGTATCTGAGGGAAAAGACTTTTTTTAGAGATTCTGCTCTACGGCCTCCAGACTGCCGGTGAGAGTGATAGCCCATTCTCACCTCCAGACCCATTGTCACACCCGTTAGTGGTACATGTGTCAACGAACGTTAACTACGGCTCGGTTGGATCCAAATTTTGCTCATACGTACCGTATTTAACGGGACAGTCCCGTTTTTTAGACCTTATTGTGCTGTCCCGTCGTAATCTAGAAAAACCTCAATTTGTCCCGTTTTTTCACTGATTCCCCCATAGAGCTCCAAAATATTATTCAAACAAATTCAATATTTTAGGCAGGAATCTAAAACCAAATACAAAGATAGTGAACGAAACTCATCAAAAAAGTGTAAGATGTTATGTTATTAGTGTTGCTTTCAAAAGAATGCTATCGATGCCGTTATGTATTTTGCGTGAAACGACTTTTCTTAAGATTTTTAACAGTTAATGACAACAGGTGACAAAGGGAGATTTTTTCGTAAAGTTTCATTTCAATTACTTTTTTTTTGCTTATTCCGATCGGAACCGTTAACTTAGTAGGCATGTATATCCTGAGAATAAAATGAAGCGCAGGGACAGACATTCTAATTTGCACAATCCGGCGGGAATTGTCCGAGCGAACTGTAAACCAGCCCATAAATTAGACAGGATTTGTTTTACTTTTCGCGACGAATTTGCTTGAGTCCCGCCTTTATGGAAGCACATGGGTACAAAATCAGTGGATGAGATTCCCGAAGCGTGAGGCTACTTTTAGCGTCATTTAAATCAATTTCGATCAAAAAGGACTGTAAATTGATTAGATTTGGCATTTATTCTAATGCGCCAAGTATATTAATGGAAATAATTAAAACTACATCTTATTCATGTTCTTTCCTTGTTGAGATTTTTGTTATTCTTATACGCAGATTTTCCCTCACTAATATTCATGAAAAAGGGTTTTAGCACGGAACGTCATTAATTCCACCCTATATTGCTCTTTTCGTATTTGTCATTTGACTTTGTTTTCCTTATTTTTTTTCTTATTCTAAGGCACATACAGGCTTTAGACAGGGTACTTTGAATAATTTCTGTTATTTTCAATTGATTCTTTCCGTCATAAACTGCATCTCGTTTTATTGTCTGAATCGATTTTTTGGCTTATTTAAGGTTAACTTACGCAAAGAACTAACATTTTTTGAAGCCCCTAACTATTTTAAAAATCGAGAACAAAAGCCAAAAAGTGCTACACGTGTGAACCGGCCTGAAAAATTCACCCGATGTTCTTTCGGAATTAAACAAATGTTAGGCTAATCTTAAAACCCGCACTTTTTTGTTATTTTGTTTTAAATTTTAAAAATAGTTTGAGGCGTCAAAAACTAGGTTTATTGTCATTTGGCCGAATGCCGTTTGGCCGAATGTCGTTTGGCCGAATGCCATTTGGTCGAAAGGGTCATTTGGCCGAATGCCGTTTGGCCGAATGGTTGAAATACGTTTCATTACTAAGTAAGAAGTGAGTAGTGAGAAACACGAAGGAAGAAGGAAGAAGAAAGAAAGAAGAAGGAAGAAGAAAGAAGAAAGAAGGAAGAAGGAAGAAGGAAGAAGGAAGAAGGAAGAAGGAAGAAGGAAGAAGGAAGAAGGAAGAAGGAAGAAGGAAGAAGGAAGAAGGACGAAGGACGAAGGAAGAAGGAAGAAGGAAGAAGGAAAAAGAAAAAAGGAAAAAAGAAGAAGGAAAAAGGAGAAGGAAGAAGGAAGAAAGAAGAAGTAAGAAAGAAGAAGGAAGAAAGAAGAAGGAAAAAATAAAAAGGAAGAAGGAAGAAGCAAGAATAAAAAAAGAAGGAAGAAGGAAGAAGGAAAGAGGAAGAAGGGAGAAGAAGAAAGGAAGAAAGAAGAAGGAAGAAGGAAGAGGAAAGAAGGAAGAAGAAAGAAGGAAGAAAAAAGAAGGAAGAAGAAAGTAAGTAAGAAGGAAGAAGGAAGAAGAAAGTAAGTAAGAAGGAAACAGGAAGAAGGAAACAGGAAGAAGGAAGGAGAAGAAAGGAAGAAGGACCACTTCTAAACTAAGGTCAATTTTTTTACTATTCGGCCAATTGGCATTCGGCCAAACGACCCGTTCAGCCAAACGGCATTCGGCCAAATGGCCTGACACCAAAAAAAATATGGGTTCTTTGGTAAGTTGACCTCAAATGAAATGAAGAATCGATTGAGCGAATAAAAAATGTTTAATATTACATTAGAATAAAATTTCAAAAATTCCACATTTTTTTAAAATATTTTGAAAAATGCGTGATTTTTTGTTCTTTTGTGTTTTTGTCCGCGCCCCTTTGAGGAGTGAAATATTAGTAGCTCAGCATTTTTCCACAACTAACTTAATACAATAGAAGGTTATGGTGGTGAATGATTCACTCCAAACATTTTCTCCAACTTCTTACATGCAAAATGAAAATTAAGCTCATAAATTTTAAACACCAACAGTTTTGAAATTTTCACAGCTCTTGAATTTTGTCACATGCTTCATTACAGATAAGAACCAGGAATGCTGCATTTGTGATAATGTTATTTTCTACAAATTCGCCATTAAATTATTCCACACATTCCTTCTAAGATGGCACGCAAAACCGCCAATGGAATTTATCGAACAGTAAACTCCAAACTGGAAAGTTTGAATAATTCCTTTTGCCGTCATCCTGAATCGATACCCATCGAATCACACCGAAATGGTATTCTCCCCAGTATGCCGCACATTCCTTAGTACATTCCTGTCAGCTGTTACAACAGCAAATTATCCAGCACACAATCAACAGTCGTCTCCATTGTCATCCCGAACAGTTGCCCCAATTATGAAACTTACAAAGTTGGGTCCCACAATTTCGATGGTACCAGTCAGTCGCTGGAAGAGTAATTTAGAAGCGCTTTGTTCGCCTGCAACCCGAAACCCAACGAAGACGTCCCAGTCGGGGCTCCGCCGCGCCGCCTGGCCAGGCAACGAAAACTGGCACCATCGCATCGTCAAGTGAACAGCGCACGCTCTCGCCCCAGCAGCAGCCGGCACCTCGTTGATGATGGGTGACACTGGTCTTAACCATTCCCAGGAGTGCAATCAAAACTTTGCCCAAGTTGTTTCAATGTTTCAAAATATCATAATTCTGGAATACATTTCAATGATCCTCCGCTTCGCCGCCGCGGGTGCCTTGTTTTGCGAGTAGGTACTGTTAAAAGTTTTCCTTATGCTTGCGTTTCCGAGGAACTTTTGCGACTGACTGAGAGAAGCTGAGAGGTAGGAAATAGAGTTCAGCTACATTTTAGTGCATGTATAGCTCAAACATTGATTTGGTGAAATAGAATCAGTATCTTGTTATCAATTTATGCATTGGAAGGACAATTTGTGAACTATATTAAATGGTAGAAAGGTCAGTGTACGCTTCTGAATTGGACAATCAGTCATTCGATACAGTACGGAACAGTTTCATTTATTTGTCGATGAAGCGGACAATGTGTCAACAAATTATTATAGGTATCTTTTGAAGTCAATTTAATTTGATGCTCTAACTTGTCTACAAGTCTACAACGAAGGCATCACTTTGTTGGTGGGATTATTTAATTGGTTCAATTGATTAAAAGTTTCAAATAAAATTATTGCTCAATCATATCGAAGCGCCAAATTTTGTTTTGAAAAAGCCATGAACCCCTTACAATTATAGGAGAACTATGTTATAAGGCAAACTTCAAAAGCAACATAGTTTATCATTGGAGTCTCCAGGCAGCCTTACTAGTAAAGGCGTAGGATTGCCAATCCGGAGATGGCGAGTTCGTCTAGTTATACTTGCCAAACATGATTACATACTCATACAAAGCCTTTTCTGCATTCGTATATCATGAGCCTAACACGATGATATTTTTATGCCCAGGGAAGTCGGGACAATTTCCAATCCGAAAATCGAACCCAGCCAACCTCAGCTTGGTCTTGCTTTGTGGGTTTTAAAGCGGGCCCCTTCAGCATATATATTCGCTATAGTTTCCGACGGGTTTATATGATATTTTATCTTGTGATATTCACGAGTAAAGTCAAGTAAATGTTGACAAACTAAAATAAAGATTCGTATCTGAATGCGTATTTTCATAATGCGCTCTTTCGCCTACAATTCAGGGCAGGTCTGCCTGGTCAACTAGTAGGTACCTAATAAAGTCTATTATATTATTTGGTCATGTGTAACGACCCCAACTAGGTAATTAAATTCCTTCAGGGGGATTCGTCACAGTCTCTTATGCGGAATGCGTTTATCTTGGCACCGGTCCGCACTAGAGGCCTTGATAAGAGAAACGCGGATAGAAAATGTTACTCTGCCAACACTGCAGCAAATCATCTTTATTAAATAACAACACAGAAATGGTTTATCCACGTAAAATTTTACATATCGCTATTTGGTTTAGGGTCATTTGGCCGAATGCTGTTTGGCCAAATGCCATTTGGCCGAAAGGGTCATTTGGCCGAACGCCATTTGGCCGAATGCCATTTGGCCGAATAGTTGAAAAACGTTTCCTTATTAAGTGTGTGAAGTGAGTAGCAAGAAGCAAGAAGCAAGAAGTGAGAAGTGGTAAGTGAGAAAGCGAGTAGCTAGATAAGAGGAAGAAGAATCAAGGAGGAAGAAGTAAAAGAGAAGAAGGAAGAAAGAAGAAGGAAGAAGGAAGAAGGAAGAAGGAAGAAGGAAGAAGGAAGAAGGAAGAAGGAAGAAGGAAGAAGGAAGAAGGAAGAAGGAAGAAGGAAGAAGGAAGAAGGAAGAAGGAAGAAGGAAGAAGGAAGAAGGAAGAAGGAAAAAGGAAGAAGGAAGAAGGAAGAAGAAATAAGGAAGAAGGATGAAGAAATAAGGAAGAAGGAAGAAGGAAGAAGGAAGAAAGAAGAAGGAAGAAGGAAGAAGGAACAAGGAAGAAGGAAGAAGGAAGAAGGAAGACGGACGAAGGAAGAAGAAAGAAGGAAGAAGGAAGAAGGAAGAAGGAAGAAGGAAGATGGAAGATGGAAGAAGGAAGAAGGAAGATGGAAGAAGGAAGAAGGAAGATGAAAGAAGAAAGATGGAAGAAGGAAGAAAGTAGAAGGAAGAAGGAAGAAGTAGAAAGGAAGAAGGAAGAAGGAAGGAGAAAGAAGGAAGAAGGAAGAAGGAAGAAGGAAGAAGGAAAAAGGAAGAAGGAAGAAGGAAGAAGAAATAAAGAAGAAGGATGAAGAAATAAGGAAGAAGGAAGAAGGAAGAAGGAAGAAAGAAGAAGGAAGAAGGAAGAAGGAACAAGGAAGAAGGAAGAAGGAAGAAGGAAGAAGGAAGACGGACGAAGGAAGAAGAAAGAAGGAAGAAGGAAGAAGGAAGATGGAAGATGGAAGAAGGAAGAAGGAAGATGGAAGAAGGAAGAAGGAAGAAGGAAGAAGGAAGATGAAAGAAGGAAGAAGGAAGAAGGAAGAAAGTAGAAGGAAGAAGGAAGAAGTAGAAAGGAAGAAGGAAGAAGGAAGGAGAAAGAAGGAAGAAGGAAGAAAGAAGAAAGAAGAAAAAAGGAAGAAGAAAGAAGAAGGAAGAAGGGTGAAGGAATAAGGAAGACGGTAGAAGGAAGAAGGAAGAAGGAAAAGGGAAGAAGGAAAAAGAAGAAGGAAGAGGAAGTAGGAAGAGGAAGAATGAATAAGGAAGAAGGAAAAAGAAAGAAGGAAGAAGGAAGAAAGAAGAAGGAATGAGGAATAAGGAAGAAGGAAGGAGGAAGAAGGAAGGAGGAAGAAGGAAGGTGGAAGAAGGCAGGAGGAAGAAGCAAGGAGAAAAAAGAAAGAATGAAGAAGGTAGAAAAAAGAAGGAAGAAAGAAGAATGAAGCATGAAGAAGGAAGAATGATGAATGAAGAAGGAAGAAGAAACAATGAAGAAGAAAGAATGAAGAAGGAAGAAAAAAGAAGGAATAAAGAAGAAAGAAGAAAGAAGAAGGAAGAAGAAAAAAGAAAGAAGCAAGAAAAAGAAGAAAGAAGCAAGAAGAAAGAAGTAAGTAGGAAGAAAAAAGAAGGAAGAAGGAAGAAAGAAAGAAGGAAGAAGGGAAAAGGAAGAAGGAAGAAGCAGGAAGGAAAGAGGAAGAAGGAAGAAGGTTGAAGGACGAAAGAAAAAGGGAGGAGAAAGAAGAAGGAATAAGGAAGAATGAAGAAGAAGGTTGAAGGAAGAAGGAAGACTGAAGAAGAAGGTTGAAGGAAGAAAGAAGAATGAAGAAGAAGGTTGAAGGAAGAAGGAAGAAGGTAGAAAGAAAGAAGGAAGAAGGAAAAAAGGAGAAGGAAGAAAGAAGGAAGAAGAAAAAAGAAAGATGGAAGAATGAAGAAGTAAGAAAGAAGAAGAAAGAAGAAAGATGGAAGAAGGAAGAAGAAAGAAGGAAGAAGCAGGAAGGAAGAAGGAAGAGGGAAGAAGGTTGAAGAAAGAAGGAAAAGGGGAGGAGAAAGAAGAAGGATTAAGGAAGAATTTCTCTGTTCTCAGTTCACTTTTCTTTTTTCCTTTTTCATTTCTCACTTCCTACTTCTCATTTCTCACAATTCACTACACGGAAACAAATGCATACCCACAATCATGAATAAAAAATCATGAAATCAAGATTATAATTCATGATTTCAGGAACATTATTTATGGTACTGCGCAATCTTCAACAGTCGACAAAATGCGAACATTCGACATTTTCGAACAAATTCGAACACTCGAACACAGTGAGAACGGCTGAAAGGTAGCACGCCGGACTTTCACTCGATGTACCCGAGTTCAAAACCCCTGTTGAACTTTTTTTTTCGATCTCAACAACCGAATCGTAACGCATTGGTTGCGTTACGCGGAAATAAATCATGAAATCATGATTTATATTCATGGTGTATTTTCATAACATGAAAACACGTTGGATTCATGAAGTGATGAATTATTTTCTCATTTCCGGGAACGGATTTTTACCCGTGTACTCGTAATCTGAGGTCAATTGTTTTAACTTTTCGGCCAAATGACCCGTTCTGCCAAATGGCGTTAGGTCAAACGGCATTCGGCCAAACAACATTCGGCCAAATGGCCTGACACCCACTATTTAATGTGTTCACATCACTTGGCAATAGAATCCAATAAACAGAAAAATTGCATTTCATAATTTATCATTGATTTGCATGTATTATTGATAACAAATGTAAAATGCATTCAAAATTTGTTCATTCATAAATGGTATTAAATCGAATTTGGCCGTTTTCAGTATTTGAGCCGATGTTTTGACTGCTTGACAGGTCTCTTGCTCGATTGGCTGCTGTTTTTTGACGGTTCGATTGGCGGAACATGCCAATCCGCGTTTCTCTTATCAAGGCCTCTACTGCCGTCATACACATATTTGTCCCATGTTTGCTGGGATTCCCTATATACATGGGACAGTTATGCGTATAACGGCAGTCTAGTCCGCACATGAAAAGACTGCGCCTAGCAACGCGGGTTTGTTTGTTTGTTTAAGTCTGCTTACTTTTGCTTATTTGTTAAATTCTAGTAGGTTAGATGTAAGTTAATTATCAAGTAAATAAAGAGTCTTTTTAAAACACGGAGTTGCGTTATAATTGATTGAGTGAAAACCGGTGCCGACGCGTGGCCCACCAGCGGGGACCGTCGCCCCGCCGGACTGTCATTTTAATTATGCTACACATGTCTGTAAGGTCATAAGCCCTTTCCCAGTTTTCGTGGCATTACAGTTTTTATGTAAAGTCAGAGCATTCTCCCAAATTGCTTTTCATTCCCATATGAACTTGGCCTGTTTTTTAACTCAGTTTTCTTTCAATATTTCCACAGTAACTGTTTGAAAGATTATCTTTACCTGCCGCTATATGATTATGTTTGTATCTTAAGAAGCAAGCACAATGGCTTCACTAAATCCTCTTGTTGCACATCTATCTAAGAACCGTTTTTCATATTCGCACATCATAACGAAACACTAATGAGCAGTTTTTGGGTCTCCAGTAGCCTTGCGAGCAAAGGCGTAGGATTGCCAATCCGGAGATGGCGAGTTTGATTCTCGGTCCGGTCTTAGGATGTTTTCGGGTTGGAAACATTCTCGACTCCCTGGGCATAGTGTATCCATTGTACTTGCCACACAAGATACATACTCATGCAATGGCGGGCATAGAAATGCTTTCAATTAATAACTCTGAGGAAATGCTAAAGTTGAAAAGCAGGCCAAGTTCCAGTTGGAATGTAGAGCCATTAAAGAAGAAGAAGAAGAATGAGCAACTTTGAACTATCAGAAAAAGCAGAGATTTCATCTACAAACATCGCCTTGTACAATTATCTGTGACCAGAACAGAATAATTAAAAGACAAAAACAGACGTCCGAAATATTGTAATCATGCTTCAGGTGCAAACAGCTTTCTCGTTCTGTGCAAATAATGCAAATTCCCACTTGCCGCTTTCAGGAATGAAATGGCTCTGTGCCGCAGACTACGTTGTCATGAAATAAGTTATCAGCAATTATCACAAGCCTCTATGAACGAAAATCGCAAAAATATCCGTAGATTACGTTACGATCCTTTTCTTAAGATTGATTACAAGAGAGCTAAGCAACGCCATCACGGAAATAGTGTACGTTCCACTGAAATTAAAAAAGAATGGCAGTTCACAGCGGAACAAAGCCACCAAAAATACGGTATAAATATCGATGGAAAATCAGTCCGCATCGTACTCTTGGAGTGTGCGGTTCTGCTTTATCTTTGCTGAAGGAAGTATTTAATACTACCCAAAACTATTTCGATTTCAGCAGTACTTCTCAGTGCAATTTGTACCTATCGATCCCGTTACGATCTTTCCTTGGGCGTGTGCCTTCGTTTTACGTTGGATCCGTTAGCGGAAGTAAAATCCCGACAAGCGGTGGTAATTCTATGCAAGGACACTGTTCTGAAAAAAAAAATCTTGGAGGCTTACGTCTCCATACTCAGCAATGAACATTAATAAACTTAAAGCTGTGCAACCTAATCGGGCCGTACGCAAAGGTGACGTAGGACTACGTAACTGCATGTAATGTATATTCTTTGTAATTTTACTTTGTGTGGCTTTAGTACATTTATATTTTACTTCAAAATGTCAGTATTAACCCTCTCTTGAAGCGAATGAATTTTATACAGCAATCATATCCGACCACTGCAATCGCTAAAGCTGGGGCTGTCAACCCAAGGGGGAAGCCAGAGTAGATGCTATGCGGCACGACGTGACAAAGAAACTTAACGCCCATTGATAATAATTGTTATTACTTAGTATTGGTAAAATCTTAAATTCTCAAATCTCATCGGCGATTTAAATCATGTGTGAGTCAAATCCTATCAGAATCATGGCCTAGAGAAACGCTCATGATTCTATTCGCGATTTGCATCATCACATGATTTTTGCGTGTTCTTCATTGTTGAATGCATTGAATAAACTTTTTTCGCTTAAAACAATGACTGATTAATCCATATGAAAACAAAACATACGCCTCGGTTATTGCCGATTTCACCAATTTGAAGAGTTATGTGTAGATTGTATTGTAGATCCAGTTGAAAACCGAACTGAGCTCTCGCGACAATCGCATTTTCTCCCATTTCCGGATGTCGCAACTGCATCGCGAGTAGTGCGCATCTATGCCATAACCGTGCGCCACCATGAGCACCACTCGCGATGCAATCGCGACCAGGGACGGGAATGGTTGACATTTCTTTTCACCATCCATTCTTCCATGCAAAAAAGTAAAAACAAAACCACGGCAGCCGCAGCAGCAGCCACGCCAAGCAGATGACAGTCAGCACTTTTATCATCGATACTTTTATTTTACATTAAAACTTTATTGACAAAAACATTGAAGGATTAGAACGAGAATCGAACATAAGGCCGCTGAGTGACCATTCAGCTATCTTCGTCTCTTGAAAGAGAGGCGATCGAAGTAAAGCAGGTTCCACGATTTGCACTGAACAAGTATTTCACTGCATCAAGTCATCGACTGCTAGAGCGTTAGGTGCGTCGCAACGGGTGCTGTGTTTGGGTTCCACGACATGTAATTTTAAATCATCTAAGGACCAATTTCTTCACTTCTTTCTAACCCTTAAAAGGCCGGGACAACAGTCACCTCCTTCGAAGTACTCGTTCTCAGTAAAGCGTTGACCAAATTTCATGACCCGGACTTTTCTCAAATGGGATTAGTAGGGCTTTCTTTTGACTTAGGTGCCGCGCTAGACCCCTCCCCGCGTTCATGAGTTTTGAAAATGTCTGTGTTTTTTCCTTATTTTTTGCTATGATGTCCAAATTTGTTCGGCAATAAAGTTCTGGCGTCATAAAATAAAGTAGATACACCCGATTCTTTTTTTACACGGGGGATGCGTTCCGTGTAAAAAAAGTTTTCAGTTCAAATTTCGAAAAACCGTGTAAAAAAAGTTTTATGATTTCTCGACGAATCATGCGAAATGGAACAACACGCCAGCTAGTGTTGGAGAACGCGAAGTGATAAAACTAACGTCTGCATCGAAGAGCACAACATTATTTAGGGTAAAACGACCTATTATGGAGGGGTTAAGCGCCGCGTCGAAACAAAATTGTTTTCGAAAACTCTTTAAAAATGAACTGTTTATCTTTTTTCACATTGCAGTAGTCGAATAGGATACTCGTTAACTCTAGTTTCATAAATATGACGTCAACTGTGTTAAAACTTATGTTGTTTTGTTTTTATCACAATAAAAACAAATTACCGCAATAATAGGACGCAGTTGCCTATCGTTGCGATATTTTTTGAAGGTCAGTCCTATTGTTGTGGTATTGCTTGTATTTCTTATGGAGAGCGATACCACAACAATAGGACCTTAGCACTAACGCAATAATGGGCTCAAAGGAAGTATTTTTTTAATGAAAAAGGTTGATTTTTCCTTATTTTTAACGGAATTTAGTCAAACAAAAGGTGTTCTAGTGATTAAATCGAAGAGTTTTAGCGGATCCACAATGGTTTTTGACGCTATTATGTCCACAACTAAACTATTTCATCACTACCGCAACATTAGAGCATACCACAACGATAGGACGTTTTACCCTAATGCGGAATCGATAGTGTTATAAAAGTTTATTAAACGAAGCACATTGATCTTGCGTTAGATTGATTTGCAACACAGTTTTCATCTTCTTGTTTTCAAAATAACTTCGTTTACAATAAATAGTTATTTATTTATTTATCTTTATCTTCAGTATTAACTGTGCAGACTGGTTTAAAACTTATAGGTTAACTAAAAATTGAAACCAGCAGAGACCCAGGGAGTAGAATTTAGGTCCTAGACGAGGACCAACAAAGCCCCAAGCTGCTGGTCTAGAGCCACGGCAACTTCCGGGGTGAGCACTCAAGGCCTTTTTTACCCTTCTTACACCCTAAGAAGTGTATAAAGATCGCTTGAAAAACCGACTTTTTATCCGAGGCTCGGAGACCCAAGTCGTATATACCAATCAACTCAGCTCGACGAACTGAGCACATGTATGTATGTGTGTATGTGTGTGCGTGTGTGCGTGTGTGCGTATGTGTGTGCGTTACAAAAATCTCACATCAAGATCTCAGCCGTCCGTGGACCGATTTGCACGATTTTAACACTAAACGAAAGCTATGACTTTGTCATTGTACGAGTTCAATTTTTTTTGCAATCGGACATTTGGTTCCAGAGATATGTGAGAAATACGAACATGAAGTGTATTTTCAGAAAACTAACAAAATAATGTCACATAAATATCTCAGCCGTCTGTAAACCAATTTGCATGATTTTATCTTTAAACGAAAGCTATGACTTTGCCATTGAACCCATTGTATTTTGATTTTGCAATTAGACATTGGGTTCCGGAGATATCTTTGAAATACGAACATAAAGCATTAGACGTATCAACTTCACACATTGGTAAAATATGTCCCATCAAGATCTCAGTCGTCCTTGGACCGATTTGTGCGATTTTATCTTTAAACGAAAGCTATGTTTTTGTCATTGGACCCATTCATTTTTTTCTGCAATTGGAAATTCGGTTTCAGAGATATCTGTGAAATACGAATATGAGACATATTTTCAGACTACTAATGAAGAATTGTCACACCAATATCTCAGCCGTCTTTGACCCGATTTGAACTCTTTTGGGCTTAATCAGAAGCTGTAATGTTGCCATTTAAGGCGGCAAATCAAATCTGCAGTCTTTTTGTATTTTTTTAAAATTGTTAAATTTCTAGAAGTATCCCTTTTTATCCTTCTTACACCCTAAGAAGGGTATAAAGATCGCTTGAAAAACCGACTTTTTATCCGAGGCTCGGAGACCCAAGTCGTATATAGCAATCAACTCAGCTCGACGAACTGAGCACATGTATGTATGTGTGTGTGTGTGTGTGTGTGTGTGCGTGTGTGCGTGTGTGCGTATGTGTGTGCGTTACAAAAATCTCACATCAAGATCTCAGCCGTCCGTGGACCGATTTGCACGATTTTAACACTAAACGAAAGCTATGACTTTGTCATTGTACGAGTTTAATTTTTTTTGCAATCGAACATTTGGTTCCAGAGATATGTGAGAAATACGAACATGAAGTGTATTTTCAGAAAACTAACAAAATAATGTCACATAAATATCTCAGCCGTCTGTAAACCAATTTGCATGATTTTATCTTTAAACGAAAGCTATGACTTTGCCATTGAACCCATTGTATTTTGATTTTGCAATTAGACATTGGGTTCCGGAGATATCTTTGAAATACGAACATAAAGCATTAGACGTATCAACTTCACACATTGGTAAAATATGTCCCATCAAGATCTCAGTCGTCCTTGGACCGATTTGTGCGATTTTATCTTTAAACGAAAGCTATGTTTTTGTCATTGGACCCATTCATTTTTTTCTGCAATTGGAAATTCGGATTCAGAGATATCTGTGAAATACGAATATGAGACATATTTTCAGACTACTAATGAAGAATTGTCACACCAATATCTCAGCCGTCTTTGACCCGATTTGAACTCTTTTGGGCTTAATCAGAAGCTGTAATGTTGCCATTTAAGGCGGCAAATCAAATCTGCAGTCTTTTTGTATTTTTTTAAAATTGTTAAATTTCTAGAAGTATCCCTTTTTATCCTTCTTACACCCTAAGAAGGGTATAAAGATCGCTTGAAAAACCGACTTTTTATCCGAGGCTCGGAGACCCAAGTCGTATATACCAATCAACTCAGCTCGACGAACTGAGCACATGTATGTATGTGTGTGTGTGTGTGTGTGTGTGCGTGTGTGCGTGTGTGCGTATGTGTGTGCGTTACAAAAATCTCACATCAAGATCTCAGCCGTCCGTGGACCGATTTGCACGATTTTAACACTAAACGAAAGCTATGACTTTGTCATTGTACGAGTTCAATTTTTTTGCAATCGAACATTTGGTTCCAGAGATATGTGAGAAATACGAACATGAAGTGTATTTTCAGAAAACTAACAAAATAATGTCACATAAATATCTCAGCCGTCTGTAAACCAATTTGCATGATTTTATCTTTAAACGAAAGCTATGACTTTGCCATTGAACCCATTGTATTTTGATTTTGCAATTAGACATTGGGTTCCGGAGATATCTTTGAAATACGAACATAAAGCATTAGACGTATCAACTTCACACATTGGTAAAATATGTCCCATCAAGATCTCAGTCGTCCTTGGACCGATTTGTGCGATTTTATCTTTAAACGAAAGCTATGTTTTGTCATTGGACCCATTCATTTTTTTCTGCAATCGGAAATTCGGTTTCAGAGATATCTGTGAAATACTAATATGAGACATATTTTCAGACTACTAATGAAGAATTGTCACACCAATATCTCAGCCATCTATGACCCGATTTGAACTCTTTTGGGCTTAAACAGAAACTGTAATATTGCCATTTAAGGCGGCAAATCAAATCTGCAGTCTTTTTGTATTTTTTCAAAATTGTTAAATTTCCAGAAATATCCTTTTTTTTATTTTGAAATCGATAAAAGCATGATAATATCAGTTATTTTATATTCAATTGAAGGTCATATGCATAGAAATTGTAATATGCACTGGGCACACAAACCATTCAAAAGTGTAAGAAGGGTTGCGTTCACTGTAGGTGGATTAAGTCGGGTTTTTATTATTCTCCCTGGTCCTCAGGGTCGTTTTAATATTTACTGTGTTGGTCTTTGGAGATAATTCCTTTTGTAATTCTATTTAGTTTTATGTGGTGGAAAGGCGGACAATAACAAGGTGGACGGAAACATCGGAAAACAAGATTTTTGGACTTTAGACTAAACGGACAGCTGTGGTTCGGAGGGCCATACAATTTTTGATGAAATTAATGAAATTAATTTTTTGACGTAAACTACGTCTAAGGGGAAGACTCGGATACAGGGTGACAAATGAAAATTTCCAAATTCGAGACCGTCACGAAATCATGTAAGATTTCAAACGTTAATAGCTCCTTTATCTTTCAATGGATTTCCGAGATTATATTATCAATCGAATCGGAAACTCTCCAGCAATTTTTTAAACCCATTGGAATTATTGATTATCAACGTAAAAATATTGAAAATTCAAATTCTTTACCAACCCAGTAAAAATTCAGAGTTTCGTTACGACCACCGTCTGGTGCCGTTGGTTCTTGCGCTCTACTTTTGTGCGGTGATTCGCACAAAAAGTACAACAATAGAACCAGAGCAATGACCGCGGTCGGAGCAAAAAAAGTAGTGTTTATGAAAAAGTGCTACAGATGCTGGACATGTTGATGTAAGCAAGAGGTGATCATTAAAATTGTCATTATCCACTATAAACAAGGTTACCTTACTATTTATGCAGCACCCCTTTAAAATAACACTTCAAAAGTCACACAACAGTCGGAGAAAGTAAATGCATCATCACCACTGCGGAATAATAAATTTGGGGTTTTTAAATGAAAATTTTAAATTGTCATATCAAACCATTTTCATATATTGAGTTACGCTAAGTTTGTTCGAAACAAAAAAGAATTGGTGTGCGATCGAACATGATTTGCGGAAAAACTACACATTTCTCGCGGCAAAACGTTTACCAAAACGAACCTCGCTACCTCCCGACCCCATATATCCAACATCCCAATGGTTACTCGTGGAAGTGCAGATGACTCGTCTGCCTCTATTAATACGAGTATCACGTCAACATATTCCTACCCATTCATTAATTGGCCCGCATTCGGACACGGCCGGCGCCGGTATTACTTAAATTTGGGTCACCCGTTTGTACACATTGAAGGTTATATTATTCTTAAATAGGGTTATGCGCTAATTCGTCCATGGCGCTAGTATCCGTCATATCAAATTCTAAATCACTAAATACTTGCGAATCGTAAACTAACATAATAAACAAATCATCTGACGAGATAGAAAAAAGTGTACACTACGATCTGCATTCATTTAAATTACATTCCGGTGTTACTTACTTGAAATACAGTTAAATTTAACTTTGCGACTGTGACTTTTTGCACAATTTCCTACGTTATCCGTGCGACGAAGGAAAATCCAGTTCGTTCACTGCTGTAGAAGACGCGCAACACCGTCACCAAAATCAACGTAATTCACTGATTTTCACCGCACTTTTTCACATAAATTTCTCACTGCGCACTAAATAAAAGCAATGTTTATTGCTGAAGTGAAAACTAATTGAAAAATAACTACCGAAAGGCGTTCAAATGATCTGTTTTTTCAAACTTTAGAGCGTTTGAAATTTATTTTCTTCGTTGCCTTGTTTATGGTCGAAAAACGCGTTGCCAAACTGGCGGTTTGAACTGAAATAATCTTATGTTACACATCTGATAATACATCATGCAGTCAATAAAAGTAGGTTTTTCAATTATTTTCCGCTAGCGTATTAAAAGTAAAGTCTTCCAAATAAATATTTTTCATGCACACTCGTCATTCATACTAAAATTTTCTACTATTCCAAAAGTTTGAAACAGGAGAAATAATTTCATAATAGGAATTTGCTGGCAGCACTACCGACGTGCATGTTAAGCATGTGTGTTAGTTGTTCGACAGACTGTGAGCAAAGCCGTAGCGTGGACTGCTAGCGCCTTTGGCGAAACCATGATTTTGCGCCCCTCATTTGATTGTAAAAATGGGAAAATTTAACAACAATTTGACAATTTGAAATGCATGAACAGTAAAATTGGAAGGTTTAGTGGTTTAAAGATGCTTTAAACATCATTCAATACTGTGAAGAGAACAAGAACTTTTGTTCCTGAAGTTCATTTGAATTGCAGAATGTCCATCTAAGATTTGTTTCCATTTCGGGACACTTTTTTTGATTTTTTCACAAGTTATTTAAGCGACCTTCAAGAGTCGTACTGGAAGTTCATTAATAATGTTAAGGTTTTTTCAGAGCCTACGCACTGCTGGGCCTTCGGAATCGTTATCGGACCTATTCGCGTCAAGGAAAATCCGATTCTGGAGTGGGTCTGACGGTGTTTTGAAACCACTTCTGGACCTAACAGAGTTAATATAATTTCACTCTGGGGTGAGATGGTTGAAGGTCAGAGTTTCTACCGGATCTAGTCGAATCAGGGAAAACCATATTTTGGAGTCGGTTTATTGGTGGCCGGGAGTTGCCATTGAACCTATTTGGATCAAGTAAAATGTAGCTTTGGACCACTGAACCCAGTTAGGACAAATTAAATCAAAAATAACTGTATGGTGCGTAGATTGGTTGGTGGTCGAATTCGCCAACGGATCTGCTTGGATCAAGGAAAATTCAACTCAGGACTGTGTCTGTCGATAGTTTGAAGTCACTTCCTGTACATATTTGAGTTGATAAAATTGAACTATGCAGTGGGTTGTTCAATGGTCGAAATTGCCGTCCACTTACAAAAGTTGAATAAATTCAAACCAATGAATTTGATTGTGAATTTTCCTTTTTTTAGTTAATTAAGTTATTTATTTATCTCCTATATTGTATTGTATAGTGTCCTACAGGGTTACCCAATAATCGGACCACAATACAATAAAGTTTTAAAGCTTAGCAAAACTTCTAGTTTCGGATAATCCTTTTGAATTGCGAAAGCTCCATAAAAATGTCCACTTCGTTGTAGCCCTCGTTGTAAGTCTGGCATAAACGAGAAAGAGGTGCAGCTTTTCCCAGGTTTGTCCTTGATCTAGGGATGTAGAATAGATCCAACTGACGTAGACCATGCGTGGGAAACCAAAACTGGAGGTCACTAGTAATGCTGCAGTGAATAGATCCATGTACAAGTCGATGAAGCGTAGACACATCAAGGACGCGCCGAGTTAATGATGTGATCTGCATGCGACTTATTCTTCTCTGATATGGTTCATAAGGGTAATAAAATTTTCTATACAAAAACACTTAAATGTATGCTGCTATCAAACATTATGGCTCCGGAAATCCCTCGGTGGCCCTAATATGTAATAGCTAAAATTTTAAATAAGTCCTTGAGAAATCGGATTAGCAGTCAAAACTAAAACAAATCCATATAACATGTTGATGTGGAAAAAAGGCAATATTTTTGGCTTGCTCTAGATGATTCCACATATCTCTTACTTGTTATAAGACATATCTCTATCATTGTACCAACCCTAAACTAAATAAATTTGTCTTTTGCTTATAGCGTAGTCCTTGATTTCGGCGCCCCCTAAAGACTGGCGCCCTTGGCGGAGGCCAACCTGGCCAACCGCACGCCCTGGCGCTGACTGTGAGGCATTTAACTGAATGGCAGCACAATCAAAACCATTTTTATGCGGTCGAAATGGGATTGCACTAGGAAATTTTTGTTAACTGGAACCGAAATAAACTTTCAAATTTGACTTTCAAAAATGACCGAAATGATAGTTATTCTGCATGAAGTCACAGATAAGTCATCCAGTTATGCAAGAAATGGCTTGAACTCAGGAACAAAGATTTGCAGTCCTGTTTTAAGTATGGTACATGCTCCTTGTGGTACAGAGAAAGGATACGTAGATGATCAATTTTCCGATTTTAAATATGGTACATGCTCTCTGTAGTACAAAGAACAGAATGCGTTCACTGCATATGTTCTTGGTCATCCAAGAAATCCTTAGAGTAAGGCCTTTTGATCTACACGCGTAACTAAGGATTAGTTTTCCGGTTTCAAATATGGTACATGCTCTCTGTAGTACAAAGAACAGAATGTGTTCTAAGGCAAATGTTCTTGGTCACCTAAGAAATCCCTGGAGTAAGGCTTTTTGATCTACACGCGTAACTGAAGATCAATTTTCCGATTTTAAATATGGTACATGCGCTCTGTAGTACAAAGTACAGAATGCGTTCACAGCGTATGCTCATGGTCATCCAAGAAATCTCTGGAGTAAGGCCTTTCGATCTACACGCGTAACTGAAGATCAGTTTTTCGGTTTCAAATATGGTACATGCTCTCTGTAGTACAAAGAACAGAATGCGTTCACAGCATATGTTCTTGGTCATCCAAGGAATCTCTGGAGTAAGGCCTTTTGATCTACACGCGTAACTACAGATCAATTTTCCGGTTTCAAATTTGGTACATGCTCTCTGTAGTACGAAGAATAGAGTGCGTTCACAGCATATGTTCATGGTCATCCAAGAAATCCCTGGAGTAAGGCCTTTCGATCTACACACGTAACTAAAGATTAGTTTTCCGGTTTCAAATATGGTACATGCTCTCTTCATAATGGGTACATTACATATTCAGAACAGGCCTTTGGATCGTTGGTTACGCGTGTCGACCTGAAGGCCTCCACTTCAGGTATTTCTTGGATATCCGTGAACGGCTTTCATACGCAGATTCTGTTATATGTACCACAATGAGTACATTACATTTACAAAACAGGCCTGTAGATCATTGGTTACGCGTGTCGACCTGAAGGCCTTCACTTCCGGCATTTCTTGGATAACCGTGAAGATCTGCCATACGCAGGTTCTATCATATGTACCACAATGGGTACATTACATTTACAAAACAAGTCTGTAGATCATTGGTTACGCGTGTAGACCTGAAGGCCTTTACTTCAGGGATCTCTTGGATAACCGTGAAGACTTTCCATACGCATATTATATCATATGTACCTCAACGGGTACATTACATTTACAAAACAGGCCTGTAGATCATTGGTTATGCCTGTAGACCTGATGGCCTTCACTTCAGGGATTTCTTGGATAACCGTGAAGATCTTCCATACGCACATTATATCATATGTACCACAACGGGTACATTATGTTTACAAAACAGGCCTGTAGATCATTGGCTATGCCTGTAGACCTGATGGCCTTCACTTCAGGGATTTCTTGGATAACCGTGAATATCTTCCACATGCAGATTCTATCAAATGTACCACAATGGGTACATTACATTTATAAAACAGGCCTGTAGATCATTGGTTACGTGTGTAGATCTGAAGGCCTTCACTTCAGGGATCTCTTGGATAACCGTGAAGACTTTCCATACGCACATTATATCATATGTACCACAACGGGTACATTATATTTACAAAACAGCCCTGTAGATCATTAGTTATGCCTGTAGACTTGATGACCTTCACTTCAGGGATTTCTTGGATAACCACGAAGATTTTCCATATGCAGATTCTGTTATTTGTACCACAATGGGTACATTACATTTAGAAAACAGGCCTGTAGATCATTGGTTATGCCTGTAGACCTGATGACCTTCACTTCAGGGATTTCTTGATCTGAATGCCTCCACTTCAGGTGTTTCTTGGATAACCGCGAACATGCTCCATACACATATTCTATTCTATGTTTCACAATGTACACATATCACATTCAGAACAGGCCAATATTAATTGAATTTTTTGGAAAAATACTTAAAGCTCTTTCAGTCGAGTCAAGTACGAGACACTGAAGACGACCACACAGTTGTGGTCGAAATACGTATCTGCAAAGATATCGAAAATAATTGGTGGAATTAAATGGAGAGTACTTAACTCGTCTTAGACGGTTAAATTTTTAGTTATTTTTATTTAACACGGTATGATACCGCATAAAAAACTAATTTGGTGTACTTGTAGAAATCGCACACCAATACCAACAGATTTATTTGACAGCAATCCATCGAATTTTAGACTGGACGAATGAAAATTCTCATGGACGTAAACAGATTTTCATAAGACAAATTTAAAAATTTTGAAGGGTGTTTTTGTTTGCCGATTCTCAATAAACTATGATTTGTTCAATGCGCTAATAGTACACAATGAAAACTAGGAACTCTAAAATACGTGTTACATACAACTTAGTTAGAGTAAGTTGTTGGGATAGCGTATAAATTAGATTTGAAAACCAGGCACTACCAACTACGACGGGAATTAGCTCACTACCCTATCATCCGTTGGTTCTGTTTGTAATTACATCTGGCCTGGCAGAAACAGAGTAACAACCATGGCGTCAACCATGCTCATAAGAGTGATTCAATTTTTGACTTTTTCGCTCCCCTATGCATCAACGTTGGTATCAGTTGTCTTTATAGAACTTCCCTAATTTTTAACAGATTTGGTTGTAATTTGACATAGCACGCGCGATTTGAGAATTACTATGAAAACAGTAATTTTTTTGGAAATGTTGGAATGTTGCTCATTATATATAAAAAAATATGAGTACGTTGGCAACATAGGAAATTTAGAGAGTGAATAAATCGTTTTTGTTGCGAAACAATTTGCTGCTTGCAAGAAAAATTATTAGGAAAATACTAAATCGTGGGAAATTTAATGAGCACGTGAAAGAATAACATATCAATAATGAGCAACCGTCTTACAGATTAAGAAATATTCTTCGAAGTCTTCGGGTTGATTATTTTTAGGGGGAGATCCTCCAGGGCCGGACACAAAATCCATTTGACAAAAAAAAAACTCTAACTATCCGGATTATGTTTCCTTTTATACCTTATACATAAAATATAGCCATTGATGATTCATACAAGCTTTATTTGATCATTTGAACACGTTTTACGACGATGAATTTTGAAGAAAAATTTCACGGTTCAGAAAAGTGTCTCCTAGTACCGGACACTATTGCATCAAATGTTCAAATATTGTTCAAATGTGACTAAGTTCCTGTTACATGAGTAAAGACATCATTCAGAATAATCATATGTTTCACGTGCTTCAAGCTGTAAATATTAAAAATTGTTAGCTTGTTTGACTCTTCAGCTAAATTTTTTACATCCTAATCCAAATTCTCACCTTTTTGAATGTCCTCTTTAATTTTTGTTTCTGCTAATTTCTGTGGCTTTCTCGGCAGAAAGAAACAATTTAATTGAAGTGAGTGTAACAAAACAGGTGTACAAAATGGCTATGAAAAATCTCAATGTCCGAACACCACAATTACATGGTACATCTAACAAATCATCATCATTATTTAAAATATGGCTAATATGGACCATCTTCACATAATCAGAATGCATTAGATTGATTTTAACATTGTTGTTTCAAACCTTCCAAAGTAACGCGAAACATCAAAATTTTAAACATTTTTATTCAATTTCATATTTTGTACAAAGCTTACATGAAGATCTGATATCCCATGCTGTTAAAAGCCTTTTAAATAGCTTCCTTTTGTACTTAATAAGCTGAATAAGGGAACTCTGCAAGTATCGTTTTAAAAAGTGTCCGGTATTGGGAGGGGTCCTGCGCTGGGGGATATCCCCCTAAATAGTTAACGAGCCGCCTCACGAAACGATCTTTCACATACGGGGCGATTTCCATACAAACTTCAAACTGCTCGTACTCAGTTAAATTACAACCAATTCAGTTGAAAATTTAGGAGGTTCATCAAAACAGCAAATGTTATCGTTCAAGCATAGGGGAGCGAAAAAGTCAAAATTTCAATCACTCTAAGCTCTAAGCAAATTAATTATTATCTTATGATCTGCTTTACGTAGTTTACGTCGGGCGGTCGTATCTTGTATATAACCCTTCTGATTTTTTTGTTTTATTTAAAGACTAAAGAGTGGGGATGGGGGGGTTTGTAACAGAGTGAGCTCACCGATACGTTGCGGCCGTTGCTGCTACTGATGATCGATGTTGTTTTGAGGCTTCTGATGTTTCTTCTCTGGATCGTTTCTTCTGGCTTCTTCTTCACCGCCAAGCTATCACAGCATAAAGGGGGGGGTGTATTTCGACGGTTAGGCCTAAGTGACGAACGGCCATTGTTTCGCGAGTCCGGAGGGTGGTACCGTAGCGCATACTGTTCTGGTCGGGATTCGAGCGAGCTGACACCATAATTAACTGGCAAGGCACAGACTTTACGGAACGTCACTGTAGTAACACCATTGCCATTTCCGACCACACTTCACTGCAGTTTTTTTCCACACTCGCTCGAATTGTTCCGTACGTTCCGATCAAAGCAAGCTTGGCTCGGATGCCACTAACTTTTGCAAAATGGTGTCTTTTGCCAACCGTTCATGTGGTTTGCTACACTTTGATCCGTACTTTTTATTTTAATTATTTAAAACTGATCGTGACGTTTTAGCTGTTTATAGTTTTATTTTTTGTTAGGACTAGTTTTCACAAAGTTATCACTAACACGCGAATTTCCCCGGATCGTGTATGCAACGGACGAAACCGGACCGTCTTTCTTCACCACTCCGGACCAAACTTCTCATATAAGAGAGCCTTTTCCTCATGACTCCTAGAAACTTCTGCAAGTCATTCTTCATGTGGAAAGAGTCGTATAACGGATGCGTTTTCGGTGCAACAATGGTCTTCTTACAGACTAAACAAAATTGAATTAATTACAAGTAGGTGTCGTGTCAAACTACTAATATTTAAATTCCGATTGTTGGCTACATGCAAAACCTTCCTTGCAAAACAATCCTAGCCGGACACTTGTTTTCCTTTTTTTTTCTTGTTAATATTTTTTTATATAAATGTAAATAAAGTATCTCAATAAATAGATTAATAATAAATAATGAATAAATAAATAAATAAATGAAATTAATAAATAAAGCCTCTGAATAAATAGTGAAATAAATAAATAAATAAATAAGTAAATAAATAAATGAATAAATAAATAAGTAAATAAATAATGCATCTGAATAAATAAAGAAAATCTACAATCGGAATACATAACAAAAATGAATAAATAATAAAAGAAGACACCTTAAGCTACTAAGCGTAAAATAAACATCGTAATCAAACACAAAAATGTGGAAACAGACAATTATTATACACTTGGAAATTTAAATTAGAAATATAAACATACAATTTGAATAAAAAAATAACAATAAATATTCTCCAGACCATCAGCTGGCCTTTCCAACCAATAACAACATTGTTACCAAAAACGGTTGGTAACAAAATTTGCCTTAATCTAGTTTTGAATATCGTTCTGCTGCAATTAAAATCGAACCAATCAATATCGTTGAGGAGGTTGAAGCAACGTTCAAGCGGATGATTTTGCCCAAACATTGTGAAGTGTCAGACGGACTGGAAGAGCTAACGTTGGCGGAACATGAAAGTTAACTTGCTGCAAGAGCTCAGGACAGTCCACGTGGTTGTTAATAATGTCAAATGCAAAAACCCTCTGCAAATCTCCACATCGTTATCGAAGGGTTTCGAGTCGAATCAGTTGGCATCGCTCTTCAGAGTACGGTAACCTCAAAGGATTATCCCACGGCAATCGCCTGAGGGCAAAACGAACGAAACTGCGTTGGACCCTTTCAATTCGCGTCATCTGGAATTCGTGATAGGGCGCCCACACCTGCACAGCATATTCGAGTACACTCCGCACGAGGCAGCAATACAGGCTTTTCAGGGAGTAAACGTCATCAAAATCTGCAGTGTTCTGGCGCATGAAGCTTAGTACGGCGAAAGCCTCGTTGCAGTACTCGTTGCAATATGTTCACTAAAATTCGGCTTGCGGTCAAACGTAACTCCCAGGTCTTTTACGGAGCTCACACTTTTCAGTTTTTTTTCGCATGACGAGTAACGAAAGTTTATCTGCGTTCTGCATCTGGTAAAACTTATTGAGTTGCATTTCGTCGCATTTATTTCCATACCATTTAAACAACACCAGTTGGCTATGACATCTAGATTTTGTTGCAGCGCAAAGCAATCGGTCAATGGTCGAATAATTCGAAATATTTTCAAATCATCGGCGTACATGAGGCGATGAGATCGAAGTTTACAGCATAAGTCGTTCACGAAAATGATGAAAATCAGCGGCCCTAGGTGACTGCCTTGTGGCACTCCGGATGGCGGTATGTATTGGATGAGACAGTGCCCAATTTAACGAAGGATGGCCTACCAATCAGGTAAGAACGCAGCCAAGTGACAATCCCGTCAGGAAAACCCAAACGTTCTAATTTATTTAAAGTTAATCCGTGAGGAACTTTATCCAAAGTCTCGGAAAAGTCGATGTCAATGCTGTCAACTTGACATCTCTTCTCCAGGTTAGAATTCAGCATGCTAGTGTAGGTCATCAGGTTTGTTACAGTTTAGCGATTTCGTACAAAGCCTTCAGATATCAGGTTTAGCAGCCACATACATACGTTCATGAATCAGCAGTTCGAGTGTTTTGGCCAGACAATTAAGAATCGAGATTGGACGATAGTTCTCAACATTATGGGAGCTACCCGCCTTATGAATTGGAGTAACTGTTGATATTTTCCACTCATCTGGGAAGACTCCTAGCGCAGATTTAGTCACAATCAAGTTGCTTCAACCAGTTTTGTCCAACTTGTGCTGCTCGGGAAGACTTCCGTTCGAATTTAAGACATTGCAGATTTACTTCAAGCCACTAGCAATCAAAGTTTCAGTTAGAGTTAACTCTTGCTCGGAAGAAGCGTTGGTTGGCAAGTATCCTTCCACTTCGTCAGCATATAATCATTTGAGCCTAGAATAGTTGTCATCCCCAACTACGATTACGGTGTCACATGGGGTAGCTATGTTGACGATTTAATTTACACAGTCGGAATGCGCAACAAATTTATCGGGGCCACTGTTCGGCCTCAAGCAAATGCCACAGATGTAAACGGATTTATGGGTGAGCATAACCTACACAACAATCTGCTCAAGTGTTTCACTCTCCGGTAGATGAACCGACAAACTTGTCAGAGAGCATTTAACTGCGATGAGAGTTCCTCCATCTCGTTTAGTCGCTTACCAAGGGGCTTCACATGAATCACCATCTCAACTAACCAATGATTCCTTTCCCGTAGCGCTCACGGAGATGCAGAGCATTCCTCGGTCTCTTATAACAATGAGTGTTAAACTAATTTTCCGCTCCTAATCCTAAATTGACAATAAGGAGCAATTGCAATTGGAATTGGAAACTCTGACGAAAGTATACAATAAAAATAACTTTTTTAATTGATAGTTAATAAGTTAATAATTTAATTTCATTTACCAAGAATATTATTTAATTGGAGAGCTGTGCAAATTTGCTGTTTCTCGGCCAATCATGATTAGCAACTACGATGTGTACAGTTGATCAAGCTATTTGACTATTTGCACAATATGTAAGGAACATTGCAGATTTGTGGGCATTTCTAGATCTTCGCATAGAGTTTGCAAAAAAAACAGAACGGGTTGAAAGATCATTAAAATTGCTGAAAGCTAAAAGCTTTCAGCTCATACTGATCATAACAGCTGTTCTCATATGCCAAGGACACACAATTCGTCGAGCTGACTGTATATAAGACTAAGGTTTTAAACGAAATTTGAATCCGTATTTAAAAAATCCCACAATTTCTTTATTTTTATATGCTTACTGATAAAAAACTGGTATAAAATTGGTCAGATTCGGGAGCACA